>NW_026968973.1:0-59650 GCF_028390025.1 Pseudophryne corroboree
TAACAGGAGGCTTTAAAATTTTAATTCTAGTGTCCTTCGTTTGGGAGAAAAATGCAAAGGTACAAGACAGCTTTTCCTTGCCAATATCTCTCTTTTGCAAAGAGCTGCGCATTGGAAAATTCAGGGCTATGTCGTGTAGATGATGGCCTAACAGGAGGCTTTAAAATTTTAATTCTAGTGTCCTTCGTTTGGGAGAAAAATGCAAAGGTACAAGACAGCTTTTCCTTGCCAATATCTCTCTTTTGCAAAGAGCTGCGCATTGGAAAATTCAGGGCTATGTCGTGTAGATGATGGCCTAACAGGAGGCTTTAAAATTTTAATTCTAGTGTCCTTCGTTTGGGAGAAAAATGCAAAGGTACAAGACAGATTTTCCTTGCCAATATCTCTCTATTGCAAAGAGCTACGCATTGGAAAATTCAGGGCTATGCCTTGTAGATAAAGCACTAACAGGAGGCTTTAAAATTTTAATTCTAGTGTCCTTCGTTTGGGAGAAAAATGCAAAGGTACACGACAGCTTTTCCTTGCCAATATCTCTCTTTTGCAAAGAGCTGCGCATTGGAAAATTCAGGGCTATGTCGTGTAGATGATGGCCTAACAGGAGGCTTTAAAATTTTCTTTCTAGTGTCCTTCGTTTGGGAGAAAAATGCAAAGGTACAAGACAGCTTTTCCTTGCCAATATCTCTCTTTTGCAAAGAGCTACGCATTGGAAAATTCAGGGCTATGTCGTGTAGATGATGGCCTAACAGGAGGCTTTAAA
The DNA here is from genome assembly GCF_028390025.1 of Pseudophryne corroboree. NCBI lineage: Eukaryota > Metazoa > Chordata > Amphibia > Anura > Myobatrachidae > Pseudophryne > Pseudophryne corroboree. The sequence goes on from NW_026968973.1 coordinate 758, forward strand.
ATTTTCTTTCTAGTGACCTTCGTTTGGGAGAAAAATGCAAAGGTACAAGACAGCTTTTCCTTGCCAATATCTCTCTTTTGCAAAGAGCTGCGCATTGGAAAATTCAGGGCTATGTCGTGTAGATGATGGCCTAACAGGAGGCTTTAAAATTTTCTTTCTAGTGACCTTCGTTTGGGAGAAAAATGCAAAGGTACAAGACAGCTTTTCCTTGCCAATATCTCTCTTTTGCAAAGAGCTGCGCATTGGAAAATTCAGGGCTATGTCGTGTAGATGATGGCCTAACAGGAGGCTTTAAAATTTTCTTTCTAGTGTCCTTCGTTTGGGAGAAAAATGCAATGGTACAAGACAGCTTTTCCTTGCCAATATCTCTCTTTTGCAAAGAGCTGCGCATTGGAAAATTCATAGCTATGCCGTGTAGATGATGGTCTAACAGGAGGCTTTAAAATTTTCTTTCTAGTGTCCTTCGTTTGGGTGAAAAATGCAATGGTACAAGACAGCTTTTCCTTGCCAATATCTCTCTTTTGCAAAGAGCTGCGCATTGGAAAATTCAGGGCTATGTCGTGTAGATGATGGCCTAACAGGAGGCTTTAAAATTTTCTTTCTAGTGTCCTTCGTTTGGGAGAAAAATGCAAAGGTACAAGACAGGTTTTCCTTGCCAATATCTCTCTTTTGCAAAGAGCTGCGCATTGGAAAATTCAGGGCTATGTCGTGTAGATGATTGCCTAACAGGAGGCTTTAAAATTTTAATTCTAGTGTCCTTCGTTTGGGAGAAAAATGCAAAGGTACAAGACAGCTTTTCCTTGCCAATATCTCTCTTTTGCAAAGAGCTGCGCATTGGAAAATTCAGGGCTATGTCGTGTAGATGATGGCCTAACAGGAGGCTTTAAAATTATCTTTCTAGTGTCCTTCGTTTGGGAGAAAAATGCAAAGGTACAAGACAGCTTTTCCTTGCCAATATCTCTCTTTTGCAAAGAGCTGCGCATTGGAAAATTCAGGGCTATGTCGTGTAGATGATGGCCTAACAGGAGGCTTTAAAATTTTAATTCTAGTGTCCTTCGTTTGGGAGAAAAATGCAAAGGTACAAGACAGCTTTTCCTTGCCAATATCTCTCTTTTGCAAAGAGCTGCGCATTGGAAAATTCAGGGCTATGTCGTGTAGATGATGGCCTAACAGGAGGCTTTAAAATTTTAATTCTAGTGTCCTTCGTTTGGGAGAAAAATGCAAAGGTACAAGACAGCTTTTCCTTGCCAATATCTCTCTTTTGCAAAGAGCTGCGCATTGGAAAATTCAGGGCTATGTCGTGTAGATGATGGCCTAACAGGAGGCTTTAAAATTATCTTTCTAGTGTCCTTCGTTTGGGAGAAAAATGCAAAGGTACAAGACAGCTTTTCCTTGCCAATATCTCTCTTTTGCAAAGAGCTGCGCATTGGAAAATTCAGGGCTATGTCGTGTAGATGATGGCCTAACAGGAGGCTTTAAAATTTTAATTCTAGTGTCCTTCGTTTGGGAGAAAAATGCAAAGGTACAAGACAGCTTTTCCTTGCCAATATCTCTCTTTTGCAAAGAGCTGCGCATTGGAAAATTCAGGGCTATGTCGTGTAGATGATGGCCTAACAGGAGGCTTTAAAATTTTAATTATAGTGTCCTTCGTTTGGGAGAAAAATGCAAAGGTACAAGACAGCTTTTCCTTGCCAATATCTCTCTTTTGCAAAGAGCTGCGCATTGGAAAATTCAGGGCTATGTCGTGTAGATGATGGCCTAACAGGAGGCTTTAAAATTTTCTTTCTAGTGACCTTCGTTTGGGAGAAAAATGCAAAGGTACAAGACAGCTTTTCCTTGCCAATATCTCTCTTTTGCAAAGAGCTGCGCATTGGAAAATTCAGGGCTATGTCGTGTAGATGATGGCCTAACAGGAGGCTTTAAAATTTTCTTTCTAGTGTCCTTCGTTTGGGAGAAAAATGCAAAGGTACAAGACAGCTTTTCCTTGCCAATATCTCTCTTTTGCAAAGAGCTGCGCATTGGAAAATTCAGGGCTATGTCGTGTAGATGATGGCCTAACAGGAGGCTTTAAAATTATCTTTCTAGTGTCCTTCGTTTGGGAGAAAAATGCAAAGGTACAAGACAGCTTTTCCTTGCCAATATCTATCTTTTGCAAAGAGCTGCGCATTGGAAAATTCAGGGCTATGTCGTGTAGATGATGGCCTAACAGGAGGCTTTAAAATTTTAATTCTAGTGTCCTTCGTTTGGGAGAAAAATGCAAAGGTACAAGACAGCTTTTCCTTGCCAATATCTCTCTTTTGCAAAGAGCTGCGCATTGGAAAATTCAGGGCTATGTCGTGTAGATGATGGCCTAACAGGAGGCTTTAAAATTTTAATTCTAGTGTCCTTCGTTTGGGAGAAAAATGCAAAGGTACAAGACAGCTTTTCCTTGCCAATATCTCTCTTTTGCAAAGAGCTGCGCATTGGAAAATTCAGGGCTATGTCGTGTAGATGATGTCCTAACAGGAGGCTTTAAAATTTTAATTCTAGTGTCCTTCGTTTGGGAGAAAAATGCAAAGGTACAAGACAGCTTTTCCTTGCCAATATCTCTCTATTGCAAAGAGCTACGCATTGGAAAATTCAGGGCTATGCCGTGTAGATGAAGCACTAACAGGAGGCTTTAAAATTTTAATTCTAGTGTCCTTCGTTTGGGAGAAAAATGCAAAGGTACAAGACAGCTTTTCCTTGCCAATATCTCTCTTTTGCAAAGAGCTGCGCATTGGAAAATTCAGGGCTATGTCGTGTAGATGATGGCCTAACAGGAGGCTTTCAAATTTTCTTTCTAGTGTCCTTCGTTTGGGAGAAAAATGCAAAGGTACAAGACAGCTTTTCCTTGCCAATATCTCTCTTTTGCAAAGAGCTGCGCATTGGAAAATTCAGGGCTATGTCGTGTAGATGATGGCCTAACAGGAGGCTTTAAAATTTTCTTTCTAGTGACCTTCGTTTGGGAGAAAAATGCAAAGGTACAAGACAGCTTTTCCTTGCCAATATCTCTCTTTTGCAAAGAGCTGCGCATTGGAAAATTCAGGGCTATGTCGTGTAGATGATGGCCTAACAGGAGGCTTTAAAATTTTCTTTCTAGTGTCCTTCGTTTGGGAGAAAAATGCAAAGGTACAAGACAGCTTTTCCTTGCCAATATCTCTCTTTTGCAAAGAGCTGCGCATTGGAAAATTCAGGGCTATGTCGTGTAGATGATGGCCTAACAGGAGGCTTTAAAATTATCTTTCTAGTGTCCTTCGTTTGGGAGAAAAATGCAAAGGTACAAGACAGCTTTTCCTTGCCAATATCTCTCTTTTGTAAAGAGCTGCGCATTGGAAAATTCAGGGCTATGTCGTGTAGATGATGGCCTAACAGGAGGCTTTAAAATTTTAATTCTAGTGTCCTTCGTTTGGGAGAAAAATGCAAAGGTACAAGACAGCTTTTCCTTGCCAATATCTCTCTTTTGCAAAGAGCTGCGCATTGGAAAATTCAGGGCTATGTCGTGTAGATGATGGCCTAACAGGAGGCTTTAAAATTTTAATTCTAGTGTCCTTCGTTTGGGAGAAAAATGCAAAGGTACAAGACAGCTTTTCCTTGCCAATATCTCTCTTTTGCAAAGAGCTGCGCATTGGAAAATTCAGGGCTATGTCGTGTAGATGATGGCCTAACAGGAGGCTTTAAAATTTTCTTTCTAGTGACCTTCGTTTGGGAGAAAAATGCAAAGGTACAAGACAGCTTTTCCTTGCCAATATCTCTCTTTTGCAAAGAGCTGCGCATTGGAAAATTCAGGGCTATGTCGTGTAGATGATGGCCTAACAGGAGGCTTTAAAATTTTCTTTCTAGTGTCCTTCGTTTGGGAGAAAAATGCAAAGGTACAAGACAGCTTTTCCTTGCCAATATCTCTCTTTTGCAAAGAGCTGCGCATTGGAAAATTCAGGGCTATGTCGTGTAGATGATGGCCTAACAGGAGGCTTTAAAATTATCTTTCTAGTGTCCTTCGTTTGGGAGAAAAATGCAAAGGTACAAGACAGCTTTTCCTTGCCAATATCTCTCTTTTGCAAAGAGCTGCGCATTGGAAAATTCAGGGCTATGTCGTGTAGATGATGGCCTAACAGGAGGCTTTAAAATTTTAATTCTAGTGTCCTTCGTTTGGGAGAAAAATGCAAAGGTACAAGACAGCTTTTCCTTGCCAATATCTCTCTTTTGCAAAGAGCTGCGCATTGGAAAATTCAGGGCTATGTCGTGTAGATGATGGCCTAACAGGAGGCTTTAAAATTTTAATTCTAGTGTCCTTCGTTTGGGAGAAAAATGCAAAGGTACAAGACAGCTTTTCCTTGCCAATATCTCTCTTTTGCAAAGAGCTGCGCATTGGAAAATTCAGGGCTATGTCGTGTAGATGATGGCCTAACAGGAGGCTTTAAAATTTTAATTCTAGTGTCCTTCGTTTGGGAGAAAAATGCAAAGGTACAAGACAGCTTTTCCTTGCCAATATCTCTATTTTGCAAAGAGCTGCGCATTGGAAAATTCAGGGCTATGTCGTGTAGATGATGGCCTAACAGGAGGCTTTAAAATTTTAATTCTAGTGTCCTTCGTTTGGGAGAAAAATGCAAAGGTACAAGACAGCTTTTCCTTGCCAATATCTCTCTTTTGCAAAGAGCTGCGCATTGGAAAATTCAGGGCTATGTCGTGTAGATGATGGCCTAACAGGAGGCTTTAAAATTTTCTTTCTAGTGACCTTCGTTTGGGAGAAAAATGCAAAGGTACAAGACAGCTTTTCCTTGCCAATATCTCTCTTTTGCAAAGAGCTGCGCATTGGAAAATTCAGGGCTATGTCGTGTAGATGATGGCCTAACAGGAGGCTTTAAAATTTTCTTTCTAGTGTCCTTCGTTTGGGAGAAAAATGCAAAGGTACAAGACAGCTTTTCCTTGCCAATATCTCTCTTTTGCAAAGAGCTGCGCATTGGAAAATTCAGGGCTATGTCGTGTAGATGATGGCCTAACAGGAGGCTTTAAAATTTTCTTTCTAGTGACCTTCGTTTGGGAGAAAAATGCAAAGGTACAAGACAGCTTTTCCTTGCCAATATCTCTCTTTTGCAAAGAGCTGCGCATTGGAAAATTCAGGGCTATGTCGTGTAGATGATGGCCTAACAGGAGGCTTTAAAATTTTCTTTCTAGTGTCCTTCGTTTGGGAGAAAAATGCAAAGGTACAAGACAGCTTTTCCTTGCCAATATCTCTCTTTTGCAAAGAGCTGCGCATTGGAAAATTCAGGGCTATGTCGTGTAGATGATGGCCTAACAGGAGGCTTTAAAATTATCTTTCTAGTGTCCTTCGTTTGGGAGAAAAATGCAAAGGTACAAGACAGCTTTTCCTTGCCAATATCTCTCTTTTGCAAAGAGCTGCGCATTGGAAAATTCAGGGCTATGTCGTGTAGATGATGGCCTAACAGGAGGCTTTAAAATTTTAATTCTAGTGTCCTTCGTTTGGGAGAAAAATGCAAAGGTACAAGACAGCTTTTCCTTGCCAATATCTCTCTTTTGCAAAGAGCTGCGCATTGGAAAATTCAGGGCTATGTCGTGTAGATGATGGCCTAACAGGAGGCTTTAAAATTTTAATTCTAGTGTCCTTCGTTTGGGAGAAAAATGCAAAGGTACAAGACAGCTTTTCCTTGCCAATATCTCTCTTTTGCAAAGAGCTGCGCATTGGAAAATTCAGGGCTATGTCGTGTAGATGATGTCCTAACAGGAGGCTTTAAAATTTTAATTCTAGTGTCCTTCGTTTGGGAGAAAAATGCAAAGGTACAAGACAGCTTTTCCTTGCCAATATCTCTCTATTGCAAAGAGCTACGCATTGGAAAATTCAGGGCTATGCCGTGTAGATGAAGCACTAACAGGAGGCTTTAAAATTTTCTTTCTAGTGTCCTTCGTTTGGGAGAAAAATGCAAAGGTACAAGACAGCTTTTGCTTGCCAATATCTCTCTTTTGTAAAGAGCTGCGCATTGGAAAATTCAGGGCTATGTCGTGTAGATGATGGCCTAACAGGAGGCTTTAAAATTTTAATTCTAGTGTCCTTCGTTTGGGAGAAAAATGCAAAGGTACAAGACAGCTTTTCCTTGCCAATATCTCTATTTTGCAAAGAGCTGCGCATTGGAAAATTCAGGGCTATGTCGTGTAGATGATGGCCTAACAGGAGGCTTTAAAATTTTAATTCGTGTCCTTCGTTTGGGAGAAAAATGCAAAGGTACAAGACAGCTTTTCCTTGCCAATATCTCTCTTTTGCAAAGAGCTGCGCATTGGAAAATTCAGGGCTATGTCGTGTAGATGATGGCCTAACAGGAGGCTTTAAAATTTTCTTTCTAGTGACCTTCGTTTGGGAGAAAAATGCAAAGGTACAAGACAGCTTTTCCTTGCCAATATCTCTCTTTTGCAAAGAGCTGCGCATTGGAAAATTCAGGGCTATGTCGTGTAGATGATGGCCTAACAGGAGGCTTTAAAATTTTCTTTCTAGTGTCCTTCGTTTGGGAGAAAAATGCAAAGGTACAAGACAGCTTTTCCTTGCCAATATCTCTCTTTTGCAAAGAGCTGCGCATTGGAAAATTCAGGGCTATGTCGTGTAGATGATGGCCTAACAGGAGGCTTTAAAATTTTAATTCTAGTGTCCTTCGTTTGGGAGAAAAATGCAAAGGTACAAGACAGCTTTTCCTTGCCAATATCTCTCTTTTGCAAAGAGCTGCGCATTGGAAAATTCAGGGCTATGTCGTGTAGATGATGGCCTAACAGGAGGCTTTAAAATTATCTTTCTAGTGTCCTTCGTTTGGGAGAAAAATGCAAAGGTACAAGACAGCTTTTCCTTGCCAATATCTCTCTTTTGCAAAGAGCTGCGCATTGGAAAATTTAGGGCTATGTCGTGTAGATGATGGCCTAACAGGAGGCTTTAAAATTATCTTTCTAGTGTCCTTCGTTTGGGAGAAAAATGCAAAGGTACAAGACAGCTTTTCCTTGCCAATATCTCTCTTTTGCAAAGAGCTGCGCATTGGAAAATTCAGGGCTATGTCGTGTAGATGATGGCCTAACAGGAGGCTTTAAAATTATCTTTCTAGTGTCCTTCGTTTGGGAGAAAAATGCAAAGGTACAAGACAGCTTTTCCTTGCCAATATCTCTCTTTTGCAAAGAGCTGCGCATTGGAAAATTCAGGGCTATGTCGTGTAGATGATGGCCTAACAGGAGGCTTTAAAATTTTAATTCTAGTGTCCTTCGTTTGGGAGAAAAATGCAAAGGTACAAGACAGCTTTTCCTTGCCAATATCTCTCTTTTGCAAAGAGCTGCGCATTGGAAAATTCAGGGCTATGTCGTGTAGATGATGGCCTAACAGGAGGCTTTAAAATTTTAATTCTAGTGTCCTTCGTTTGGGAGAAAAATGCAAAGGTACAAGACAGCTTTTCCTTGCCAATATCTCTCTTTTGCAAAGAGCTGCGCATTGGAAAATTCAGGGCTATGTCGTGTAGATGATGGCCTAACAGGAGGCTTTAAAATTTTCTTTCTAGTGACCTTCGTTTGGGAGAAAAATGCAAAGGTACAAGACAGCTTTTCCTTGCCAATATCTCTCTTTTGCAAAGAGCTGCGCATTGGAAAATTCAGGGCTATGTCGTGTAGATGATGGCCTAACAGGAGGCTTTAAAATTTTCTTTCTAGTGTCCTTCGTTTGGGAGAAAAATGCAAAGGTACAAGACAGCTTTTCCTTGCCAATATCTCTCTTTTGCAAAGAGCTGCGCATTGGAAAATTCAGGGCTATGTCGTGTAGATGATGGCCTAACAGGAGGCTTTAAAATTATCTTTCTAGTGTCCTTCGTTTGGGAGAAAAATGCAAAGGTACAAGACAGCTTTTCCTTGCCAATATCTCTCTTTTGCAAAGAGCTGCGCATTGGAAAATTCAGGGCTATGTCGTGTAGATGATGGCCTAACAGGAGGCTTTAAAATTTTAATTCTAGTGTCCTTCGTTTGGGAGAAAAATGCAAAGGTACAAGACAGCTTTTCCTTGCCAATATCTCTCTTTTGCAAAGAGCTGCGCATTGGAAAATTCAGGGCTATGTCGTGTAGATGATGGCCTAACAGGAGGCTTTAAAATTTTAATTCTAGTGTCCTTCGTTTGGGAGAAAAATGCAAAGGTACAAGACAGCTTTTCCTTGCCAATATCTCTCTTTTGCAAAGAGCTGCGCATTGGAAAATTCAGGGCTATGTCGTGTAGATGATGTCCTAACAGGAGGCTTTAAAATTTTAATTCTAGTGTCCTTCGTTTGGGAGAAAAATGCAAAGGTACAAGACAGCTTTTCCTTGCCAATATCTCTCTATTGCAAAGAGCTACGCATTGGAAAATTCAGGGCTATGCCGTGTAGATGAAGCACTAACAGGAGGCTTTAAAATTTTCTTTCTAGTGTCCTTCGTTTGGGAGAAAAATGCAAAGGTACAAGACAGCTTTTGCTTGCCAATATCTCTCTTTTGTAAAGAGCTGCGCATTGGAAAATTCAGGGCTATGTCGTGTAGATGATGGCCTAACAGGAGGCTTTAAAATTTTAATTCTAGTGTCCTTCGTTTGGGAGAAAAATGCAAAGGTACAAGACAGCTTTTCCTTGCCAATATCTCTATTTTGCAAAGAGCTGCGCATTGGAAAATTCAGGGCTATGTCGTGTAGATGATGGCCTAACAGGAGGCTTTAAAATTTTAATTCTAGTGTCCTTCGTTTGGGAGAAAAATGCAAAGGTACAAGACAGCTTTTCCTTGCCAATATCTCTCTTTTGCAAAGAGCTGCGCATTGGAAAATTCAGGGCTATGTCGTGTAGATGATGGCCTAACAGGAGGCTTTAAAATTTTCTTTCTAGTGACCTTCGTTTGGGAGAAAAATGCAAAGGTACAAGACAGCTTTTCCTTGCCAATATCTCTCTTTTGCAAAGAGCTGCGCATTGGAAAATTCAGGGCTATGTCGTGTAGATGATGGCCTAACAGGAGGCTTTAAAATTTTCTTTCTAGTGTCCTTCGTTTGGGAGAAAAATGCAAAGGTACAAGACAGCTTTTCCTTGCCAATATCTCTCTTTTGCAAAGAGCTGCGCATTGGAAAATTCAGGGCTATGTCGTGTAGATGATGGCCTAACAGGAGGCTTTAAAATTATCTTTCTAGTGTCCTTCGTTTGGGAGAAAAATGCAAAGGTACAAGACAGCTTTTCCTTGCCAATATCTCTCTTTTGCAAAGAGCTGCGCATTGGAAAATTCAGGGCTATGTCGTGTAGATGATGGCCTAACAGGAGGCTTTAAAATTTTAATTCTAGTGTCCTTCGTTTGGGAGAAAAATGCAAAGGTACAAGACAGCTTTTCCTTGCCAATATCTCTCTTTTGCAAAGAGCTGCGCATTGGAAAATTCAGGGCTATGTCGTGTAGATGATGGCCTAACAGGAGGCTTTAAAATTATCTTTCTAGTGTCCTTCGTTTGGGAGAAAAATGCAAAAGTACAAGACAGCTTTTCCTTGCCAATATCTCTCTTTTGCAAAGAGCTGCGCATTGGAAAATTCAGGGCTATGTCGTGTAGATGATGGCCTAACAGGAGGCTTTAAAATGTTCTTTCTAGTGTCCTTCGTTTGGGAGAAAAATGCAAAGGTACAAGACAGCTTTTCCTTGCCAATATCTCTCTTTTGCAAAGAGCTGCGCATTGGAAAATTCAGGGCTATGTCGTGTAGATGATGGCCTAACAGGAGGCTTTAAAATTTTCTTTCTAGTGTCCTTCGTTTGGGAGAAAAATGCAAAGGTACAAGACAGCTTTTCCTTGCCAATATCTCTCTTTTGCAAAGAGCTGCGCATTGGAAAATTCAGGGCTATGTCGTGTAGATGATGGCCTAACAGGAGGCTTTAAAATTATCTTTCTAGTGTCCTTCGTTTGGGAGAAAAATGCAAAGGTACAAGACAGCTTTTCCTTGCCAATATCTCTCTTTTGCAAAGAGCTGCGCATTGGAAAATTCAGGGCTATGTCGTGTAGATGATGGCCTAACAGGAGGCTTTAAAATTTTAATTCTAGTGTCCTTCGTTTGGGAGAAAAATGCAAAGGTACAAGACAGCTTTTCCTTGCCAATATCTCTCTTTTGCAAAGAGCTGCGCATTGGAAAATTCAGGGCTATGTCGTGTAGATGATGGCCTAACAGGAGGCTTTAAAATTTTAATTCTAGTGTCCTTCGTTTGGGAGAAAAATGCAAAGGTACAAGACAGCTTTTCCTTGCCAATATCTCTCTTTTGCAAAGAGCTGCGCATTGGAAAATTCAGGGCTATGTCGTGTAGATGATGTCCTAACAGGAGGCTTTAAAATTTTAATTCTAGTGTCCTTCGTTTGGGAGAAAAATGCAAAGGTACAAGACAGCTTTTCCTTGCCAATATCTCTCTATTGCAAAGAGCTACGCATTGGAAAATTCAGGGCTATGCCGTGTAGATGAAGCACTAACAGGAGGCTTTAAAATTTTCTTTCTAGTGTCCTTCGTTTGGGAGAAAAATGCAAAGGTACAAGACAGCTTTTGCTTGCCAATATCTCTCTTTTGTAAAGAGCTGCGCATTGGAAAATTCAGGGCTATGTCGTGTAGATGATGGCCTAACAGGAGGCTTTAAAATTTTAATTCTAGTGTCCTTCGTTTGGGAGAAAAATGCAAAGGTACAAGACAGCTTTTCCTTGCCAATATCTCTATTTTGCAAAGAGCTGCGCATTGGAAAATTCAGGGCTATGTCGTGTAGATGATGGCCTAACAGGAGGCTTTAAAATTTTAATTCTAGTGTCCTTCGTTTGGGAGAAAAATGCAAAGGTACAAGACAGCTTTTCCTTGCCAATATCTCTCTTTTGCAAAGAGCTGCGCATTGGAAAATTCAGGGCTATGTCGTGTAGATGATGGCCTAACAGGAGGCTTTAAAATTTTCTTTCTAGTGACCTTCGTTTGGGAGAAAAATGCAAAGGTACAAGACAGCTTTTCCTTGCCAATATCTCTCTTTTGCAAAGAGCTGCGCATTGGAAAATTCAGGGCTATGTCGTGTAGATGATGGCCTAACAGGAGGCTTTAAAATTTTCTTTCTAGTGTCCTTCGTTTGGGAGAAAAATGCAAAGGTACAAGACAGCTTTTCCTTGCCAATATCTCTCTTTTGCAAAGAGCTGCGCATTGGAAAATTCAGGGCTATGTCGTGTAGATGATGGCCTAACAGGAGGCTTTAAAATTATCTTTCTAGTGTCCTTCGTTTGGGAGAAAAATGCAAAGGTACAAGACAGCTTTTCCTTGCCAATATCTCTCTTTTGCAAAGAGCTGCGCATTGGAAAATTCAGGGCTATGTCGTGTAGATGATGGCCTAACAGGAGGCTTTAAAATTTTAATTCTAGTGTCCTTCGTTTGGGAGAAAAATGCAAAGGTACAAGACAGCTTTTCCTTGCCAATATCTCTCTTTTGCAAAGAGCTGCGCATTGGAAAATTCAGGGCTATGTCGTGTAGATGATGGCCTAACAGGAGGCTTTAAAATTATCTTTCTAGTGTCCTTCGTTTGGGAGAAAAATGCAAAGGTACAAGACAGCTTTTCCTTGCCAATATCTCTCTTTTGCAAAGAGCTGCGCATTGGAAAATTCAGGGCTATGTCGTGTAGATGATGGCCTAACAGGAGGCTTTAAAATGTTCTTTCTAGTGTCCTTCGTTTGGGAGAAAAATGCAAAGGTACAAGACAGCTTTTCCTTGCCAATATCTCTCTTTTGCAAAGAGCTGCGCATTGGAAAATTCAGGGCTATGTCGTGTAGATGATGGCCTAACAGAAGGCTTTAACATTTTAATTCTAGTGTCCTTCGTTTGGGAGAAAAATGCAAAGGTACAAGACAGCTTTTCCTTGCCAATATCTCTCTTTTGCAAAGAGCTGCGCATAGGAAAATTCATGGCTATGCCGTGTAGATGATGGCCTAACAGGAGGCTTTAAAATTTTCTTTCTAGTGACCTTCGTTTGGGAGAAAAATGCAAAGGTACAAGACAGCTTTTCCTTGCCAATATCTCTCTTTTGCAAAGAGCTGCGCATTGGAAAATTCAGGGCTATGTCGTGTAGATGATGGCCTAACAGGAGGCTTTAAAATTTTCTTTCTAGTGACCTTCGTTTGGGAGAAAAATGCAAAGGTACAAGACAGCTTTTCCTTGCCAATATCTCTCTTTTGCAAAGAGCTGCGCATTGGAAAATTCAGGGCTATGTCGTGTAGATGATGGCCTAACAGGAGGCTTTAAAATTTTCTTTCTAGTGTCCTTCGTTTGGGAGAAAAATGCAATGGTACAAGACAGCTTTTCCTTGCCAATATCTCTCTTTTGCAAAGAGCTGTGCATTGGAAAATTCAGGGCTATGTCGTGTAGATGATGGCCTAACAGGAGGCTTTAAAATTATCTTTCTAGTGTCCTTCGTTTGGGAGAAAAATGCAAAGGTACAAGACAGCTTTTCCTTGCCAATATCTCTCTTTTGCAAAGAGCTGCGCATTGGAAAATTCAGGGCTATGTCGTGTAGATGATGGCCTAACAGGAGGCTTTAAAATTTTAATTCTAGTGTCCTTCGTTTGGGAGAAAAATGCAAAGGTACAAGACAGCTTTTCCTTGCCAATATCTCTCTTTTGCAAAGAGCTGCGCATTGGAAAATTCAGGGCTATGTCGTGTAGATGATGTTCTAACAGGAGGCTTTAAAATTTTAATTCTAGTGTCCTTCGTTTGGGAGAAAAATGCAAAGGTACAAGACAGCTTTTCCTTGCCAATATCTCTCTTTTGCAAAGAGCTGCGCATTGGAAAATTCAGGGCTATGTCGTGTAGATGATGGCCTAACAGGAGGCTTTAAAATTTTCTTTCTAGTGACCTTCGTTTGGGAGAAAAATGCAAAGGTACAAGACAGCTTTTCCTTGCCAATATCTCTCTTTTGCAAAGAGCTGCGCATTGGAAAATTCAGGGCTATGTCGTGTAGATGATGGCCTAACAGGAGGCTTTAAAATTTTCTTTCTAGTGTCCTTCGTTTGGGAGAAAAATGCAAAGGTACAAGACAGCTTTTCCTTGCCAATATCTCTCTTTTGCAAAGAGCTGCGCATTGGAAAATTCAGGGCTATGTCGTGTAGATGATGGCCTAACAGGAGGCTTTAAAATTATCTTTCTAGTGTCCTTCGTTTGGGAGAAAAATGCAAAGGTACAAGACAGCTTTTCCTTGCCAATATCTCTCTTTTGCAAAGAGCTGCGCATTGGAAAATTCAGGGCTATGTCGTGTAGATGATGGCCTAACAGGAGGCTTTAAAATTTTCTTTCTAGTGTCCTTCGTTTGGGAGAAAAATGCAAAGGTACAAGACAGCTTTTCCTTGCCAATATCTCTCTTTTGCAAAGAGCTACGCATTGGAAAATTCAGGGCTATGTCGTGTAGATGATGGCCTAACAGGAGGCTTTAAAATTTTCTTTCTAGTGACCTTCGTTTGGGAGAAAAATGCAAAGGTACAAGACAGCTTTTCCTTGCCAATGTCTCTCTTTTGCAAAGAGCTGCGCATTGGAAAATTCAGGGCTATGTCGTGTAGATGATGGCCTAACAGGAGGCTTTAAAATTTTAATTCTAGTGTCCTTCGTTTGAGAGAAAAATGCAAAGGTACAAGACAGCTTTTCCTTGCCAATATCTCTCTTTTGCAAAGAGCTGCGCATTGGAAAATTCAGGGCTATGTCGTGTAGATGATGGCCTAACAGGAGGCTTTAAAATTTTCTTTCTAGTGACCTTCGTTTGGGAGAAAAATGCAAAGGTACAAGACAGCTTTTCCTTGCCAATATCTCTCTTTTGCAAAGAGCTGCGCCTTGGAAAATTCAGGGCTATGTCGTGTAGATGATGGCCTAACAGGAGGCTTTAAAATTTTAATTCTAGTGTCCTTCGTTTGGGAGAAAAATGCAAAGGTACAAGACAGCTTTTCCTTGCCAATATCTCTCTTTTGCAAAGAGCTGCGCATTGGAAAATTCAGGGCTATGTCGTGTAGATGATGGCCTAACAGGAGGCTTTAAAATTTTCTTTCTAGTTTCCTTCGTTTGGGAGAAAAATGCAAAGGTACAAGACAGCTTTTCCTTGCCAATATCTCTCTTTTGCAAAGAGCTACGCATTGGAAAATTCAGGGCTATGTCGTGTAGATGATGGCCTAACAGGAGGCTTTAAAATTTTCTTTCTAGTGACCTTCGTTTGGGAGAAAAATGCAAAGGTACAAGACAGCTTTTCCTTGCCAATATCTCTCTTTTGCAAAGAGCTGCGCATTGGAAAATTCAGGGCTATGTCGTGTAGATGATGGCCTAACAGGAGGCTTTAAAATTTTCTTTCTAGTGTCCTTCGTTTGGGAGAAAAATGCAAAGGTACAAGACAGCTTTTCCTTGCCAATATCTCTCTTTTGCAAAGAGCTGCGCATTGGAAAATTCAGGGCTATGTCGTGTAGATGATGGCCTAACAGGAGGCTTTAAAATGTTCTTTCTAGTGTCCTTCGTTTGGGAGAAAAATGCAAAGGTACAAGACAGCTTTTCCTTGCCAATATCTCTCTTTTGCAAAGAGCTGCGCATTGGAAAATTCAGGGCTATGTCGTGTAGATGATGGCCTAACAGAAGGCTTTAAAATTTTAATTCTAGTGTCCTTCGTTTGGGAGAAAAATGCAAAGGTACAAGACAGCTTTTCCTTGCCAATATCTCTCTTTTGCAAAGAGCTGCGCATTGGAAAATTCATGGCTATGCCGTGTAGATGATGGCCTAACAGGAGGCTTTAAAATTTTCTTTCTAGTGACCTTCGTTTGGGAGAAAAATGCAAAGGTACAAGACAGCTTTTCCTTGCCAATATCTCTCTTTTGCAAAGAGCTGCGCATTGGAAAATTCAGGGCTATGTCGTGTAGATGATGGCCTAACAGGAGGCTTTAAAATTTTCTTTCTAGTGACCTTCGTTTGGGAGAAAAATGCAAAGGTACAAGACAGCTTTTCCTTGCCAATATCTCTCTTTTGCAAAGAGCTGCGCATTGGAAAATTCATGGCTATGCCGTGTAGATGATGGTCTAACAGGAGGCTTTAAAATTTTAATTCTAGTGTCCTTCGTTTGGGAGAAAAATGCAAAGGTACAAGACAGCTTTTCCTTGCCAATATCTCTCTTTTGCAAAGAGCTGCGCATTGGAAAATTCAGGGCTATGTCGTGTAGATGATGGCCTAACAGGAGGCTTTAAAATTTTCTTTCTAGTGACCTTCGTTTGGGAGAAAAATGCAAAGGTACAAGACAGCTTTTCCTTGCCAATATCTCTCTTTTGCAAAGAGCTGCGCATTGGAAAATTCAGGGCTATGTCGTGTAGATGATGGCCTAACAGGAGGCTTTAAAATTTTCTTTCTAGTGTCCTTCGTTTGGGAGAAAAATGCAATGGTACAAGACAGCTTTTCCTTGCCAATATCTCTCTTTTGCAAAGAGCTGTGCATTGGAAAATTCAGGGCTATGTCGTGTAGATGATGGCCTAACAGGAGGCTTTAAAATTTTATTTCTAGTGTCCTTCGTTTGGGAGAAAAATGCAAAGGTACAAGACAGCTTTTCCTTGCCAATATCTCTCTTTTGCAAAGAGCTGCGCATTGGAAAATTCAGGGCTATGTCGTGTAGATGATGGCCTAACAGGAGGCTTTAAAATGTTCTTTCTAGTGTCCTTCGTTTGGGAGAAAAATGCAAAGGTACAAGACAGCTTTTCCTTGCCAATATCTCTCTTTTGCAAAGAGCTACGCATTGGAAAATTCAGGGCTATGTCGTGTAGATGATGGCCTAACAGGAGGCTTTAAAATTTTCTTTCTAGTGACCTTCGTTTGGGAGAAAAATGCAAAGGTACAAGACAGCTTTTCCTTGCCAATATCTCTCTTTTGCAAAGAGCTGCGCATTGGAAAATTCAGGGCTATGTCGTGTAGATGATGGCCTAACAGGAGGCTTTAAAATTTTAATTCTAGTGTCCTTCGTTTGGGAGAAAAATGCAAAGGTACAAGACAGCTTTTCCTTGCCAATATCTCTCTTTTGCAAAGAGCTGCGCATTGGAAAATTCAGGGCTATGTCGTGTAGATGATGGCCTAACAGGAGGCTTTAAAATTTTCTTTCTAGTGACCTTCGTTTGGGAGAAAAATGCAAAGGTACAAGACAGCTTTTCCTTGCCAATATCTCTCTTTTGCAAAGAGCTGCGCATTGGAAAATTCAGGGCTATGTCGTGTAGATGATGGCCTAACAGGAGGCTTTAAAATTTTAATTCTAGTGTCCTTCGTTTGGGAGAAAAATGCAAAGGTACAAGACAGCTTTTCCTTGCCAATATCTCTCTTTTGCAAAGAGCTGCGCATTGGAAAATTCAGGGCTATGTCGTGTAGATGATGGCCTAACAGGAGGCTTTAAAATTTTCTTTCTAGTTTCCTTCGTTTGGGAGAAAAATGCAAAGGTACAAGACAGCTTTTCCTTGCCAATATCTCTCTTTTGCAAAGAGCTACGCATTGGAAAATTCAGGGCTATGTCGTGTAGATGATGGCCTAACAGGAGGCTTTAAAATTTTCTTTCTAGTGACCTTCGTTTGGGAGAAAAATGCAAAGGTACAAGACAGCTTTTCCTTGCCAATATCTCTCTTTTGCAAAGAGCTGCGCATTGGAAAATTCAGGGCTATGTCGTGTAGATGATGGCCTAACAGGAGGCTTTAAAATTTTCTTTCTAGTGTCCTTCGTTTGGGAGAAAAATGCAAAGGTACAAGACAGCTTTTCCTTGCCAATATCTCTCTTTTGCAAAGAGCTGCGCATTGGAAAATTCAGGGCTATGTCGTGTAGATGATGGCCTAACAGGAGGCTTTAAAATGTTCTTTCTAGTGTCCTTCGTTTGGGAGAAAAATGCAAAGGTACAAGACAGCTTTTCCTTGCCAATATCTCTCTTTTGCAAAGAGCTGCGCATTGGAAAATTCAGGGCTATGTCGTGTAGATGATGGCCTAACAGAAGGCTTTAAAATTTTAATTCTAGTGTCCTTCGTTTGGGAGAAAAATGCAAAGGTACAAGACAGCTTTTCCTTGCCAATATCTCTCTTTTGCAAAGAGCTGCGCATTGGAAAATTCATGGCTATGCCGTGTAGATGATGGCCTAACAGGAGGCTTTAAAATTTTCTTTCTAGTGACCTTCGTTTGGGAGAAAAATGCAAAGGTACAAGACAGCTTTTCCTTGCCAATATCTCTCTTTTGCAAAGAGCTGCGCATTGGAAAATTCAGGGCTATGTCGTGTAGATGATGGCCTAACAGGAGGCTTTAAAATTTTCTTTCTAGTGACCTTCGTTTGGGAGAAAAATGCAAAGGTACAAGACAGCTTTTCCTTGCCAATATCTCTCTTTTGCAAAGAGCTGCGCATTGGAAAATTCATGGCTATGCCGTGTAGATGATGGTCTAACAGGAGGCTTTAAAATTTTAATTCTAGTGTCCTTCGTTTGGGAGAAAAATGCAAAGGTACAAGACAGCTTTTCCTTGCCAATATCTCTCTTTTGCAAAGAGCTGCGCATTGGAAAATTCAGGGCTATGTCGTGTAGATGATGGCCTAACAGGAGGCTTTAA
Organism: Pseudophryne corroboree; assembly: GCF_028390025.1. Classification (NCBI taxonomy): domain Eukaryota; kingdom Metazoa; phylum Chordata; class Amphibia; order Anura; family Myobatrachidae; genus Pseudophryne; species Pseudophryne corroboree. Next base: position 18,367 of record NW_026968973.1, read on the forward strand.
AATGTTCTTTCTAGTGTCCTTCGTTTGGGAGAAAAATGCAAAGGTACAAGACAGCTTTTCCTTGCCAATATCTCTCTTTTGCAAAGAGCTGCGCATTGGAAAATTCAGGGCTATGTCGTGTAGATGATGGCCTAACAGGAGGCTTTAAAATTTTAATTCTAGTGTCCTTCGTTTGGGAGAAAAATGCAAAGGTACAAGACAGCTTTTCCTTGCCAATATCTCTCTTTTGCAAAGAGCTGCGCATTGGAAAATTCAGGGCTATGTCGTGTAGATGATGGCCTAACAGGAGGCTTTAAAATGTTCTTTCTAGTGTCCTTCGTTTGGGAGAAAAATGCAAAGGTACAAGACAGCTTTTCCTTGCCAATATCTCTCTTTTGCAAAGAGCTGCGCATTGGAAAATTCAGGGCTATGTCGTGTAGATGATGGCCTAACAGAAGGCTTTAAAATTTTAATTCTAGTGTCCTTCGTTTGGGAGAAAAATGCAAAGGTACAAGACAGCTTTTCCTTGCCAATATCTCTCTTTTGCAAAGAGCTGCGCATTGGAAAATTCATGGCTATGCCGTGTAGATGATGGCCTAACAGGAGGCTTTAAAATTTTCTTTCTAGTGACCTTCGTTTGGGAGAAAAATGCAAAGGTACAAGACAGCTTTTCCTTGCCAATATCTCTCTTTTGCAAAGAGCTGCGCATTGGAAAATTCAGGGCTATGTCGTGTAGATGATGGCCTAACAGGAGGCTTTAAAATTTTCTTTCTAGTGTCCTTCGTTTGGGAGAAAAATGCAAAGGTACAAGACAGCTTTTCCTTGCCAATATCTCTCTTTTGCAAAGAGCTGCGCATTGGAAAATTCAGGGCTATGTCGTGTAGATGATGGCCTAACAGAAGGCTTTAAAATTTTAATTCTAGTGTCCTTCGTTTGGGAGAAAAATGCAAAGGTACAAGACAGCTTTTCCTTGCCAATATCTCTCTTTTGCAAAGAGCTGCGCATTGGAAAATTCATGGCTATGCCGTGTAGATGATGGCCTAACAGGAGGCTTTAAAATTTTCTTTCTAGTGACCTTCGTTTGGGAGAAAAATGCAAAGGTACAAGACAGCTTTTCCTTGCCAATATCTCTCTTTTGCAAAGAGCTGCGCATTGGAAAATTCAGGGCTATGTCGTGTAGATGATGGCCTAACAGGAGGCTTTAAAATTTTCTTTCTAGTGACCTTCGTTTGGGAGAAAAATGCAAAGGTACAAGACAGCTTTTCCTTGCCAATATCTCTCTTTTGCAAAGAGCTGCGCATTGGAAAATTCATGGCTATGCCGTGTAGATGATGGTCTAACAGGAGGCTTTAAAATTTTAATTCTAGTGTCCTTCGTTTGGGAGAAAAATGCAAAGGTACAAGACAGCTTTTCCTTGCCAATATCTCTCTTTTGCAAAGAGCTGCGCATTGGAAAATTCAGGGCTATGTCGTGTAGATGATGGCCTAACAGGAGGCTTTAAAATGTTCTTTCTAGTGTCCTTCGTTTGGGAGAAAAATGCAAAGGTACAAGACAGCTTTTCCTTGCCAATATCTCTCTTTTGCAAAGAGCTGCGCATTGGAAAATTCAGGGCTATGTCGTGTAGATGATGGCCTAACAGGAGGCTTTAAAATTTTAATTCTAGTGTCCTTCGTTTGGGAGAAAAATGCAAAGGTACAAGACAGCTTTTCCTTGCCAATATCTCTCTTTTGCAAAGAGCTGCGCATTGGAAAATTCAGGGCTATGTCGTGTAGATGATGGCCTAACAGGAGGCTTTAAAATTTTCTTTCTAGTGACCTTCGTTTGGGAGAAAAATGCAAAGGTACAAGACAGCTTTTCCTTGCCAATATCTCTCTTTTGCAAAGAGCTGCGCATTGGAAAATTCAGGGCTATGTCGTGTAGATGATGGCCTAACAGGAGGCTTTAAAATTTTCTTTCTAGTGTCCTTCGTTTGGGAGAAAAATGCAAAGGTACAAGACAGCTTTTCCTTGCCAATATCTCTCTTTTGCAAAGAGCTACGCATTGGAAAATTCAGGGCTATGTCGTGTAGATGATGGCCTAACAGGAGGCTTTAAAATTTTAATTCTAGTGTCCTTCGTTTGGGAGAAAAATGCAAAGGTACAAGACAGCTTTTCCTTGCCAATATCTCTCTTTTGCAAAGAGCTGCGCATTGGAAAATTCAGGGCTATGTCGTGTAGATGATGGCCTAACAGGAGGCTTTAAAATTTTCTTTCTAGTGACCTTCGTTTGGGAGAAAAATGCAAAGGTACAAGACAGCTTTTCCTTGCCAATATCTCTCTTTTGCAAAGAGCTGCGCATTGGAAAATTCAGGGCTATGTCGTGTAGATGATGGCCTAACAGGAGGCTTTAAAATTTTAATTCTAGTGTCCTTCGTTTGGGAGAAAAATGCAAAGGTACAAGACAGCTTTTCCTTGCCAATATCTCTCTTTTGCAAAGAGCTGCGCATTGGAAAATTCAGGGCTATGTCGTGTAGATGATGGCCTAACAGGAGGCTTTAAAATTATCTTTCTAGTGTCCTTCGTTTGGGAGAAAAATGCAAAGGTACAAGACAGCTTTTCCTTGCCAATATCTCTCTTTTGCAAAGAGCTGCGCATTGGAAAATTCAGGGCTATGTCGTGTAGATGATGGCCTAACAGGAGGCTTTAAAATTTTAATTCTAGTGTCCTTCGTTTGGGAGAAAAATGCAAAGGTACAAGACAGCTTTTCCTTGCCAATATCTCTCTTTTGCAAAGAGCTGCGCATTGGAAAATTCAGGGCTATGTCGTGTAGATGATGGCCTAACAGGAGGCTTTAAAATTTTAATTCTAGTGTCCTTCGTTTGGGAGAAAAATGCAAAGGTACAAGACAGCTTTTCCTTGCCAATATCTCTCTTTTGCAAAGAGCTGCGCATTGGAAAATTCAGGGCTATGTCGTGTAGATGATGGCCTAACAGGAGGCTTTAAAATTTTAATTCTAGTGTCCTTCGTTTGGGAGAAAAATGCAAAGGTACAAGACAGCTTTTCCTTGCCAATATCTCTCTTTTGCAAAGAGCTGCGCATTGGAAAATTCAGGGCTATGTCGTGTAGATGATGGCCTAACAGGAGGCTTTAAAATTTTAATTCTAGTGTCCTTCGTTTGGGAGAAAAATGCAAAGGTACAAGACAGATTTTCCTTGCCAATATCTCTCTATTGCAAAGAGCTACGCATTGGAAAATTCAGGGCTATGCCTTGTAGATAAAGCACTAACAGGAGGCTTTAAAATTTTAATTCTAGTGTCCTTCGTTTGGGAGAAAAATGCAAAGGTACACGACAGCTTTTCCTTGCCAATATCTCTCTTTTGCAAAGAGCTGCGCATTGGAAAATTCAGGGCTATGTCGTGTAGATGATGGCCTAACAGGAGGCTTTAAAATTTTCTTTCTAGTGTCCTTCGTTTGGGAGAAAAATGCAAAGGTACAAGACAGCTTTTCCTTGCCAATATCTCTCTTTTGCAAAGAGCTACGCATTGGAAAATTCAGGGCTATGTCGTGTAGATGATGGCCTAACAGGAGGCTTTAAAATTTTCTTTCTAGTGACCTTCGTTTGGGAGAAAAATGCAAAGGTACAAGACAGCTTTTCCTTGCCAATATCTCTCTTTTGCAAAGAGCTGCGCATTGGAAAATTCAGGGCTATGTCGTGTAGATGATGGCCTAACAGGAGGCTTTAAAATTTTCTTTCTAGTGACCTTCGTTTGGGAGAAAAATGCAAAGGTACAAGACAGCTTTTCCTTGCCAATATCTCTCTTTTGCAAAGAGCTGCGCATTGGAAAATTCAGGGCTATGTCGTGTAGATGATGGCCTAACAGGAGGCTTTAAAATTTTCTTTCTAGTGTCCTTCGTTTGGGAGAAAAATGCAATGGTACAAGACAGCTTTTCCTTGCCAATATCTCTCTTTTGCAAAGAGCTGCGCATTGGAAAATTCATAGCTATGCCGTGTAGATGATGGTCTAACAGGAGGCTTTAAAATTTTCTTTCTAGTGTCCTTCGTTTGGGTGAAAAATGCAATGGTACAAGACAGCTTTTCCTTGCCAATATCTCTCTTTTGCAAAGAGCTGCGCATTGGAAAATTCAGGGCTATGTCGTGTAGATGATGGCCTAACAGGAGGCTTTAAAATTTTCTTTCTAGTGTCCTTCGTTTGGGAGAAAAATGCAAAGGTACAAGACAGGTTTTCCTTGCCAATATCTCTCTTTTGCAAAGAGCTGCGCATTGGAAAATTCAGGGCTATGTCGTGTAGATGATTGCCTAACAGGAGGCTTTAAAATTTTAATTCTAGTGTCCTTCGTTTGGGAGAAAAATGCAAAGGTACAAGACAGCTTTTCCTTGCCAATATCTCTCTTTTGCAAAGAGCTGCGCATTGGAAAATTCAGGGCTATGTCGTGTAGATGATGGCCTAACAGGAGGCTTTAAAATTATCTTTCTAGTGTCCTTCGTTTGGGAGAAAAATGCAAAGGTACAAGACAGCTTTTCCTTGCCAATATCTCTCTTTTGCAAAGAGCTGCGCATTGGAAAATTCAGGGCTATGTCGTGTAGATGATGGCCTAACAGGAGGCTTTAAAATTTTAATTCTAGTGTCCTTCGTTTGGGAGAAAAATGCAAAGGTACAAGACAGCTTTTCCTTGCCAATATCTCTCTTTTGCAAAGAGCTGCGCATTGGAAAATTCAGGGCTATGTCGTGTAGATGATGGCCTAACAGGAGGCTTTAAAATTTTAATTCTAGTGTCCTTCGTTTGGGAGAAAAATGCAAAGGTACAAGACAGCTTTTCCTTGCCAATATCTCTCTTTTGCAAAGAGCTGCGCATTGGAAAATTCAGGGCTATGTCGTGTAGATGATGGCCTAACAGGAGGCTTTAAAATTTTAATTCTAGTGTCCTTCGTTTGGGAGAAAAATGCAAAGGTACAAGACAGCTTTTCCTTGCCAATATCTCTCTTTTGCAAAGAGCTGCGCATTGGAAAATTCAGGGCTATGTCGTGTAGATGATTGCCTAACAGGAGGCTTTAAAATTTTAATTCTAGTGTCCTTCGTTTGGGAGAAAAATGCAAAGGTACAAGACAGCTTTTCCTTGCCAATATCTCTCTTTTGCAAAGAGCTGCGCATTGGAAAATTCAGGGCTATGTCGTGTAGATGATGGCCTAACAGGAGGCTTTAAAATTATCTTTCTAGTGTCCTTCGTTTGGGAGAAAAATGCAAAGGTACAAGACAGCTTTTCCTTGCCAATATCTCTCTTTTGCAAAGAGCTGCGCATTGGAAAATTCAGGGCTATGTCGTGTAGATGATGGCCTAACAGGAGGCTTTAAAATTTTAATTCTAGTGTCCTTCGTTTGGGAGAAAAATGCAAAGGTACAAGACAGCTTTTCCTTGCCAATATCTCTCTTTTGCAAAGAGCTGCGCATTGGAAAATTCAGGGCTATGTCGTGTAGATGATGGCCTAACAGGAGGCTTTAAAATTTTAATTCTAGTGTCCTTCGTTTGGGAGAAAAATGCAAAGGTACAAGACAGCTTTTCCTTGCCAATATCTCTCTTTTGCAAAGAGCTGCGCATTGGAAAATTCAGGGCTATGTCGTGTAGATGATGGCCTAACAGGAGGCTTTAAAATTTTCTTTCTAGTGACCTTAGTTTGGGAGAAAAATGCAAAGGTACAAGACAGCTTTTCCTTGCCAATATCTCTCTTTTGCAAAGAGCTGCGCATTGGAAAATTCAGGGCTATGTCGTGTAGATGATGGCCTAACAGGAGGCTTTAAAATTTTCTTTCTAGTGTCCTTCGTTTGGGAGAAAAATGCAAAGGTACAAGACAGCTTTTCCTTGCCAATATCTCTCTTTTGCAAAGAGCTGCGCATTGGAAAATTCAGGGCTATGTCGTGTAGATGATGGCCTAACAGGAGGCTTTAAAATTATCTTTCTAGTGTCCTTCGTTTGGGAGAAAAATGCAAAGGTACAAGACAGCTTTTCCTTGCCAATATCTATCTTTTGCAAAGAGCTGCGCATTGGAAAATTCAGGGCTATGTCGTGTAGATGATGGCCTAACAGGAGGCTTTAAAATTTTAATTCTAGTGTCCTTCGTTTGGGAGAAAAATGCAAAGGTACAAGACAGCTTTTCCTTGCCAATATCTCTCTTTTGCAAAGAGCTGCGCATTGGAAAATTCAGGGCTATGTCGTGTAGATGATGGCCTAACAGGAGGCTTTAAAATTTTAATTCTAGTGTCCTTCGTTTGGGAGAAAAATGCAAAGGTACAAGACAGCTTTTCCTTGCCAATATCTCTCTTTTGCAAAGAGCTGCGCATTGGAAAATTCAGGGCTATGTCGTGTAGATGATGTCCTAACAGGAGGCTTTAAAATTTTAATTCTAGTGTCCTTCGTTTGGGAGAAAAATGCAAAGGTACAAGACAGCTTTTCCTTGCCAATATCTCTCTATTGCAAAGAGCTACGCATTGGAAAATTCAGGGCTATGCCGTGTAGATGAAGCACTAACAGGAGGCTTTAAAATTTTAATTCTAGTGTCCTTCGTTTGGGAGAAAAATGCAAAGGTACAAGACAGCTTTTCCTTGCCAATATCTCTCTTTTGCAAAGAGCTGCGCATTGGAAAATTCAGGGCTATGTCGTGTAGATGATGGCCTAACAGGAGGCTTTCAAATTTTCTTTCTAGTGTCCTTCGTTTGGGAGAAAAATGCAAAGGTACAAGACAGCTTTTCCTTGCCAATATCTCTCTTTTGCAAAGAGCTGCGCATTGGAAAATTCAGGGCTATGTCGTGTAGATGATGGCCTAACAGGAGGCTTTAAAATTTTCTTTCTAGTGACCTTCGTTTGGGAGAAAAATGCAAAGGTACAAGACAGCTTTTCCTTGCCAATATCTCTCTTTTGCAAAGAGCTGCGCATTGGAAAATTCAGGGCTATGTCGTGTAGATGATGGCCTAACAGGAGGCTTTAAAATTTTCTTTCTAGTGTCCTTCGTTTGGGAGAAAAATGCAAAGGTACAAGACAGCTTTTCCTTGCCAATATCTCTCTTTTGCAAAGAGCTGCGCATTGGAAAATTCAGGGCTATGTCGTGTAGATGATGGCCTAACAGGAGGCTTTAAAATTATCTTTCTAGTGTCCTTCGTTTGGGAGAAAAATGCAAAGGTACAAGACAGCTTTTCCTTGCCAATATCTCTCTTTTGTAAAGAGCTGCGCATTGGAAAATTCAGGGCTATGTCGTGTAGATGATGGCCTAACAGGAGGCTTTAAAATTTTAATTCTAGTGTCCTTCGTTTGGGAGAAAAATGCAAAGGTACAAGACAGCTTTTCCTTGCCAATATCTCTCTTTTGCAAAGAGCTGCGCATTGGAAAATTCAGGGCTATGTCGTGTAGATGATGGCCTAACAGGAGGCTTTAAAATTTTAATTCTAGTGTCCTTCGTTTGGGAGAAAAATGCAAAGGTACAAGACAGCTTTTCCTTGCCAATATCTCTCTTTTGCAAAGAGCTGCGCATTGGAAAATTCAGGGCTATGTCGTGTAGATGATGGCCTAACAGGAGGCTTTAAAATTTTCTTTCTAGTGACCTTCGTTTGGGAGAAAAATGCAAAGGTACAAGACAGCTTTTCCTTGCCAATATCTCTCTTTTGCAAAGAGCTGCGCATTGGAAAATTCAGGGCTATGTCGTGTAGATGATGGCCTAACAGGAGGCTTTAAAATTTTCTTTCTAGTGTTCTTCGTTTGGGAGAAAAATGCAAAGGTACAAGACAGCTTTTCCTTGCCAATATCTCTCTTTTGCAAAGAGCTGCGCATTGGAAAATTCAGGGCTATGTCGTGTAGATGATGGCCTAACAGGAGGCTTTAAAATTATCTTTCTAGTGTCCTTCGTTTGGGAGAAAAATGCAAAGGTACAAGACAGCTTTTCCTTGCCAATATCTCTCTTTTGCAAAGAGCTGCGCATTGGAAAATTCAGGGCTATGTCGTGTAGATGATGGCCTAACAGGAGGCTTTAAAATTTTAATTCTAGTGTCCTTCGTTTGGGAGAAAAATGCAAAGGTACAAGACAGCTTTTCCTTGCCAATATCTCTCTTTTGCAAAGAGCTGCGCATTGGAAAATTCAGGGCTATGTCGTGTAGATGATGGCCTAACAGGAGGCTTCAAAATTTTAATTCTAGTGTCCTTCGTTTGGGAGAAAAATGCAAAGGTACAAGACAGCTTTTCCTTGCCAATATCTCTCTTTTGCAAAGAGCTGCGCATTGGAAAATTCAGGGCTATGTCGTGTAGATGATGGCCTAACAGGAGGCTTTAAAATTTTAATTCTAGTGTCCTTCGTTTGGGAGAAAAATGCAAAGGTACAAGACAGCTTTTCCTTGCCAATATCTCTCTATTGCAAAGAGCTACGCATTGGAAAATTCAGGGCTATGCCGTGTAGATGAAGCACTAACAGGAGGCTTTAAAATTTTAATTCTAGTGTCCTTCGTTTGGGAGAAAAATGCAAAGGTACAAGACAGCTTTTCCTTGCCAATATCTCTCTTTTGCAAAGAGCTACGCATTGGAAAATTCAGGGCTATGTCGTGTAGATGATGGCCTAACAGGAGGCTTTAAAATTTTCTTTCTAGTGTCCTTCGTTTGGGAGAAAAATGCAAAGGTACAAGACAGCTTTTCCTTGCCAATATCTCTCTTTTGCAAAGAGCTGCGCATTGGAAAATTCAGGGCTATGTCGTGTAGATGATGGCCTAACAGGAGGCTTTAAAATTATCTTTCTAGTGTCCTTCGTTTGGGAGAAAAATGCAAAGGTACAAGACAGCTTTTCCTTGCCAATATCTCTCTTTTGCAAAGAGCTGCGCATTGGAAAATTCAGGGCTATGTCGTGTAGATGATGGCCTAACAGGAGGCTTTAAAATTTTCTTTCTAGTGACCTTCGTTTGGGAGAAAAATGCAAAGGTACAAGACAGCTTTTCCTTGCCAATATCTCTCTTTTGCAAAGAGCTGCGCATTGGAAAATTCAGGGCTATGTCGTGTAGATGATGGCCTAACAGGAGGCTTTAAAATTTTCTTTCTAGTGTCCTTCGTTTGGGAGAAAAATGCAAAGGTACAAGACAGCTTTTCCTTGCCAATATCTCTCTTTTGCAAAGAGCTGCGCATTGGAAAATTCAGGGCTATGTCGTGTAGATGATGGCCTAACAGGAGGCTTTAAAATGTTCTTTCTAGTGTCCTTCGTTTGGGAGAAAAATGCAAAGGTACAAGACAGCTTTTCCTTGCCAATATCTCTCTTTTGCAAAGAGCTGCGCATTGGAAAATTCAGGGCTATGTCGTGTAGATGATGGCCTAACAGAAGGCTTTAAAATTTTAATTCTAGTGTCCTTCGTTTGGGAGAAAAATGCAAAGGTACAAGACAGCTTTTCCTTGCCAATATCTCTCTTTTGCAAAGAGCTGCGCATTGGAAAATTCATGGCTATGCCGTGTAGATGATGGCCTAACAGGAGGCTTTAAAATTTTCTTTCTAGTGACCTTCGTTTGGGAGAAAAATGCAAAGGTACAAGACAGCTTTTCCTTGCCAATATCTCTCTTTTGCAAAGAGCTGCGCATTGGAAAATTCAGGGCTATGTCGTGTAGATGATGGCCTAACAGGAGGCTTTAAAATTTTCTTTCTAGTGACCTTCGTTTGGGAGAAAAATGCAAAGGTACAAGACAGCTTTTCCTTGCCAATATCTCTCTTTTGCAAAGAGCTGCGCATTGGAAAATTCATGGCTATGCCGTGTAGATGATGGTCTAACAGGAGGCTTTAAAATTTTAATTCTAGTGTCCTTCGTTTGGGAGAAAAATGCAAAGGTACAAGACAGCTTTTCCTTGCCAATATCTCTCTTTTGCAAAGAGCTGCGCATTGGAAAATTCAGGGCTATGTCGTGTAGATGATGGCCTAACAGGAGGCTTTAAAATGTTCTTTCTAGTGTCCTTCGTTTGGGAGAAAAATGCAAAGGTACAAGACAGCTTTTCCTTGCCAATATCTCTCTTTTGCAAAGAGCTGCGCATTGGAAAATTCAGGGCTATGTCGTGTAGATGATGGCCTAACAGGAGGCTTTAAAATTTTAATTCTAGTGTCCTTCGTTTGGGAGAAAAATGCAAAGGTACAAGACAGCTTTTCCTTGCCAATATCTCTCTTTTGCAAAGAGCTGCGCATTGGAAAATTCAGGGCTATGTCGTGTAGATGATGGCCTAACAGGAGGCTTTAAAATGTTCTTTCTAGTGTCCTTCGTTTGGGAGAAAAATGCAAAGGTACAAGACAGCTTTTCCTTGCCAATATCTCTCTTTTGCAAAGAGCTGCGCATTGGAAAATTCAGGGCTATGTCGTGTAGATGATGGCCTAACAGAAGGCTTTAAAATTTTAATTCTAGTGTCCTTCGTTTGGGAGAAAAATGCAAAGGTACAAGACAGCTTTTCCTTGCCAATATCTCTCTTTTGCAAAGAGCTGCGCATTGGAAAATTCATGGCTATGCCGTGTAGATGATGGCCTAACAGGAGGCTTTAAAATTTTCTTTCTAGTGACCTTCGTTTGGGAGAAAAATGCAAAGGTACAAGACAGCTTTTCCTTGCCAATATCTCTCTTTTGCAAAGAGCTGCGCATTGGAAAATTCAGGGCTATGTCGTGTAGATGATGGCCTAACAGGAGGCTTTAAAATTTTCTTTCTAGTGTCCTTCGTTTGGGAGAAAAATGCAAAGGTACAAGACAGCTTTTCCTTGCCAATATCTCTCTTTTGCAAAGAGCTGCGCATTGGAAAATTCAGGGCTATGTCGTGTAGATGATGGCCTAACAGAAGGCTTTAAAATTTTAATTCTAGTGTCCTTCGTTTGGGAGAAAAATGCAAAGGTACAAGACAGCTTTTCCTTGCCAATATCTCTCTTTTGCAAAGAGCTGCGCATTGGAAAATTCATGGCTATGCCGTGTAGATGATGGCCTAACAGGAGGCTTTAAAATTTTCTTTCTAGTGACCTTCGTTTGGGAGAAAAATGCAAAGGTACAAGACAGCTTTTCCTTGCCAATATCTCTCTTTTGCAAAGAGCTGCGCATTGGAAAATTCAGGGCTATGTCGTGTAGATGATGGCCTAACAGGAGGCTTTAAAATTTTCTTTCTAGTGACCTTCGTTTGGGAGAAAAATGCAAAGGTACAAGACAGCTTTTCCTTGCCAATATCTCTCTTTTGCAAAGAGCTGCGCATTGGAAAATTCATGGCTATGCCGTGTAGATGATGGTCTAACAGGAGGCTTTAAAATTTTAATTCTAGTGTCCTTCGTTTGGGAGAAAAATGCAAAGGTACAAGACAGCTTTTCCTTGCCAATATCTCTCTTTTGCAAAGAGCTGCGCATTGGAAAATTCAGGGCTATGTCGTGTAGATGATGGCCTAACAGGAGGCTTTAAAATGTTCTTTCTAGTGTCCTTCGTTTGGGAGAAAAATGCAAAGGTACAAGACAGCTTTTCCTTGCCAATATCTCTCTTTTGCAAAGAGCTGCGCATTGGAAAATTCAGGGCTATGTCGTGTAGATGATGGCCTAACAGGAGGCTTTAAAATTTTAATTCTAGTGTCCTTCGTTTGGGAGAAAAATGCAAAGGTACAAGACAGCTTTTCCTTGCCAATATCTCTCTTTTGCAAAGAGCTGCGCATTGGAAAATTCAGGGCTATGTCGTGTAGATGATGGCCTAACAGGAGGCTTTAAAATTTTCTTTCTAGTGACCTTCGTTTGGGAGAAAAATGCAAAGGTACAAGACAGCTTTTCCTTGCCAATATCTCTCTTTTGCAAAGAGCTGCGCATTGGAAAATTCAGGGCTATGTCGTGTAGATGATGGCCTAACAGGAGGCTTTAAAATTTTCTTTCTAGTGTCCTTCGTTTGGGAGAAAAATGCAAAGGTACAAGACAGCTTTTCCTTGCCAATATCTCTCTTTTGCAAAGAGCTACGCATTGGAAAATTCAGGGCTATGTCGTGTAGATGATGGCCTAACAGGAGGCTTTAAAATTTTAATTCTAGTGTCCTTCGTTTGGGAGAAAAATGCAAAGGTACAAGACAGCTTTTCCTTGCCAATATCTCTCTTTTGCAAAGAGCTGCGCATTGGAAAATTCAGGGCTATGTCGTGTAGATGATGGCCTAACAGGAGGCTTTAAAATTTTCTTTCTAGTGACCTTCGTTTGGGAGAAAAATGCAAAGGTACAAGACAGCTTTTCCTTGCCAATATCTCTCTTTTGCAAAGAGCTGCGCATTGGAAAATTCAGGGCTATGTCGTGTAGATGATGGCCTAACAGGAGGCTTTAAAATTTTAATTCTAGTGTCCTTCGTTTGGGAGAAAAATGCAAAGGTACAAGACAGCTTTTCCTTGCCAATATCTCTCTTTTGCAAAGAGCTGCGCATTGGAAAATTCAGGGCTATGTCGTGTAGATGATGGCCTAACAGGAGGCTTTAAAATTATCTTTCTAGTGTCCTTCGTTTGGGAGAAAAATGCAAAGGTACAAGACAGCTTTTCCTTGCCAATATCTCTCTTTTGCAAAGAGCTGCGCATTGGAAAATTCAGGGCTATGTCGTGTAGATGATGGCCTAACAGGAGGCTTTAAAATTTTAATTCTAGTGTCCTTCGTTTGGGAGAAAAATGCAAAGGTACAAGACAGCTTTTCCTTGCCAATATCTCTCTTTTGCAAAGAGCTGCGCATTGGAAAATTCAGGGCTATGTCGTGTAGATGATGGCCTAACAGGAGGCTTTAAAATTTTAATTCTAGTGTCCTTCGTTTGGGAGAAAAATGCAAAGGTACAAGACAGCTTTTCCTTGCCAATATCTCTCTTTTGCAAAGAGCTGCGCATTGGAAAATTCAGGGCTATGTCGTGTAGATGATGGCCTAACAGGAGGCTTTAAAATTTTAATTCTAGTGTCCTTCGTTTGGGAGAAAAATGCAAAGGTACAAGACAGCTTTTCCTTGCCAATATCTCTCTTTTGCAAAGAGCTGCGCATTGGAAAATTCAGGGCTATGTCGTGTAGATGATGGCCTAACAGGAGGCTTTAAAATTTTAATTCTAGTGTCCTTCGTTTGGGAGAAAAATGCAAAGGTACAAGACAGATTTTCCTTGCCAATATCTCTCTATTGCAAAGAGCTACGCATTGGAAAATTCAGGGCTATGCCTTGTAGATAAAGCACTAACAGGAGGCTTTAAAATTTTAATTCTAGTGTCCTTCGTTTGGGAGAAAAATGCAAAGGTACACGACAGCTTTTCCTTGCCAATATCTCTCTTTTGCAAAGAGCTGCGCATTGGAAAATTCAGGGCTATGTCGTGTAGATGATGGCCTAACAGGAGGCTTTAAAATTTTCTTTCTAGTGTCCTTCGTTTGGGAGAAAAATGCAAAGGTACAAGACAGCTTTTCCTTGCCAATATCTCTCTTTTGCAAAGAGCTACGCATTGGAAAATTCAGGGCTATGTCGTGTAGATGATGGCCTAACAGGAGGCTTTAAAATTTTCTTTCTAGTGACCTTCGTTTGGGAGAAAAATGCAAAGGTACAAGACAGCTTTTCCTTGCCAATATCTCTCTTTTGCAAAGAGCTGCGCATTGGAAAATTCAGGGCTATGTCGTGTAGATGATGGCCTAACAGGAGGCTTTAAAATTTTCTTTCTAGTGACCTTCGTTTGGGAGAAAAATGCAAAGGTACAAGACAGCTTTTCCTTGCCAATATCTCTCTTTTGCAAAGAGCTGCGCATTGGAAAATTCAGGGCTATGTCGTGTAGATGATGGCCTAACAGGAGGCTTTAAAATTTTCTTTCTAGTGTCCTTCGTTTGGGAGAAAAATGCAATGGTACAAGACAGCTTTTCCTTGCCAATATCTCTCTTTTGCAAAGAGCTGCGCATTGGAAAATTCATAGCTATGCCGTGTAGATGATGGTCTAACAGGAGGCTTTAAAATTTTCTTTCTAGTGTCCTTCGTTTGGGTGAAAAATGCAATGGTACAAGACAGCTTTTCCTTGCCAATATCTCTCTTTTGCAAAGAGCTGCGCATTGGAAAATTCAGGGCTATGTCGTGTAGATGATGGCCTAACAGGAGGCTTTAAAATTTTCTTTCTAGTGTCCTTCGTTTGGGAGAAAAATGCAAAGGTACAAGACAGGTTTTCCTTGCCAATATCTCTCTTTTGCAAAGAGCTGCGCATTGGAAAATTCAGGGCTATGTCGTGTAGATGATTGCCTAACAGGAGGCTTTAAAATTTTAATTCTAGTGTCCTTCGTTTGGGAGAAAAATGCAAAGGTACAAGACAGCTTTTCCTTGCCAATATCTCTCTTTTGCAAAGAGCTGCGCATTGGAAAATTCAGGGCTATGTCGTGTAGATGATGGCCTAACAGGAGGCTTTAAAATTATCTTTCTAGTGTCCTTCGTTTGGGAGAAAAATGCAAAGGTACAAGACAGCTTTTCCTTGCCAATATCTCTCTTTTGCAAAGAGCTGCGCATTGGAAAATTCAGGGCTATGTCGTGTAGATGATGGCCTAACAGGAGGCTTTAAAATTTTAATTCTAGTGTCCTTCGTTTGGGAGAAAAATGCAAAGGTACAAGACAGCTTTTCCTTGCCAATATCTCTCTTTTGCAAAGAGCTGCGCATTGGAAAATTCAGGGCTATGTCGTGTAGATGATGGCCTAACAGGAGGCTTTAAAATTTTAATTCTAGTGTCCTTCGTTTGGGAGAAAAATGCAAAGGTACAAGACAGCTTTTCCTTGCCAATATCTCTCTTTTGCAAAGAGCTGCGCATTGGAAAATTCAGGGCTATGTCGTGTAGATGATGGCCTAACAGGAGGCTTTAAAATTTTAATTCTAGTGTCCTTCGTTTGGGAGAAAAATGCAAAGGTACAAGACAGCTTTTCCTTGCCAATATCTCTCTTTTGCAAAGAGCTGCGCATTGGAAAATTCAGGGCTATGTCGTGTAGATGATTGCCTAACAGGAGGCTTTAAAATTTTAATTCTAGTGTCCTTCGTTTGGGAGAAAAATGCAAAGGTACAAGACAGCTTTTCCTTGCCAATATCTCTCTTTTGCAAAGAGCTGCGCATTGGAAAATTCAGGGCTATGTCGTGTAGATGATGGCCTAACAGGAGGCTTTAAAATTATCTTTCTAGTGTCCTTCGTTTGGGAGAAAAATGCAAAGGTACAAGACAGCTTTTCCTTGCCAATATCTCTCTTTTGCAAAGAGCTGCGCATTGGAAAATTCAGGGCTATGTCGTGTAGATGATGGCCTAACAGGAGGCTTTAAAATTTTAATTCTAGTGTCCTTCGTTTGGGAGAAAAATGCAAAGGTACAAGACAGCTTTTCCTTGCCAATATCTCTCTTTTGCAAAGAGCTGCGCATTGGAAAATTCAGGGCTATGTCGTGTAGATGATGGCCTAACAGGAGGCTTTAAAATTTTAATTCTAGTGTCCTTCGTTTGGGAGAAAAATGCAAAGGTACAAGACAGCTTTTCCTTGCCAATATCTCTCTTTTGCAAAGAGCTGCGCATTGGAAAATTCAGGGCTATGTCGTGTAGATGATGGCCTAACAGGAGGCTTTAAAATTTTCTTTCTAGTGACCTTAGTTTGGGAGAAAAATGCAAAGGTACAAGACAGCTTTTCCTTGCCAATATCTCTCTTTTGCAAAGAGCTGCGCATTGGAAAATTCAGGGCTATGTCGTGTAGATGATGGCCTAACAGGAGGCTTTAAAATTTTCTTTCTAGTGTCCTTCGTTTGGGAGAAAAATGCAAAGGTACAAGACAGCTTTTCCTTGCCAATATCTCTCTTTTGCAAAGAGCTGCGCATTGGAAAATTCAGGGCTATGTCGTGTAGATGATGGCCTAACAGGAGGCTTTAAAATTATCTTTCTAGTGTCCTTCGTTTGGGAGAAAAATGCAAAGGTACAAGACAGCTTTTCCTTGCCAATATCTATCTTTTGCAAAGAGCTGCGCATTGGAAAATTCAGGGCTATGTCGTGTAGATGATGGCCTAACAGGAGGCTTTAAAATTTTAATTCTAGTGTCCTTCGTTTGGGAGAAAAATGCAAAGGTACAAGACAGCTTTTCCTTGCCAATATCTCTCTTTTGCAAAGAGCTGCGCATTGGAAAATTCAGGGCTATGTCGTGTAGATGATGGCCTAACAGGAGGCTTTAAAATTTTAATTCTAGTGTCCTTCGTTTGGGAGAAAAATGCAAAGGTACAAGACAGCTTTTCCTTGCCAATATCTCTCTTTTGCAAAGAGCTGCGCATTGGAAAATTCAGGGCTATGTCGTGTAGATGATGTCCTAACAGGAGGCTTTAAAATTTTAATTCTAGTGTCCTTCGTTTGGGAGAAAAATGCAAAGGTACAAGACAGCTTTTCCTTGCCAATATCTCTCTATTGCAAAGAGCTACGCATTGGAAAATTCAGGGCTATGCCGTGTAGATGAAGCACTAACAGGAGGCTTTAAAATTTTAATTCTAGTGTCCTTCGTTTGGGAGAAAAATGCAAAGGTACAAGACAGCTTTTCCTTGCCAATATCTCTCTTTTGCAAAGAGCTGCGCATTGGAAAATTCAGGGCTATGTCGTGTAGATGATGGCCTAACAGGAGGCTTTCAAATTTTCTTTCTAGTGTCCTTCGTTTGGGAGAAAAATGCAAAGGTACAAGACAGCTTTTCCTTGCCAATATCTCTCTTTTGCAAAGAGCTGCGCATTGGAAAATTCAGGGCTATGTCGTGTAGATGATGGCCTAACAGGAGGCTTTAAAATTTTCTTTCTAGTGACCTTCGTTTGGGAGAAAAATGCAAAGGTACAAGACAGCTTTTCCTTGCCAATATCTCTCTTTTGCAAAGAGCTGCGCATTGGAAAATTCAGGGCTATGTCGTGTAGATGATGGCCTAACAGGAGGCTTTAAAATTTTCTTTCTAGTGTCCTTCGTTTGGGAGAAAAATGCAAAGGTACAAGACAGCTTTTCCTTGCCAATATCTCTCTTTTGCAAAGAGCTGCGCATTGGAAAATTCAGGGCTATGTCGTGTAGATGATGGCCTAACAGGAGGCTTTAAAATTATCTTTCTAGTGTCCTTCGTTTGGGAGAAAAATGCAAAGGTACAAGACAGCTTTTCCTTGCCAATATCTCTCTTTTGTAAAGAGCTGCGCATTGGAAAATTCAGGGCTATGTCGTGTAGATGATGGCCTAACAGGAGGCTTTAAAATTTTAATTCTAGTGTCCTTCGTTTGGGAGAAAAATGCAAAGGTACAAGACAGCTTTTCCTTGCCAATATCTCTCTTTTGCAAAGAGCTGCGCATTGGAAAATTCAGGGCTATGTCGTGTAGATGATGGCCTAACAGGAGGCTTTAAAATTTTAATTCTAGTGTCCTTCGTTTGGGAGAAAAATGCAAAGGTACAAGACAGCTTTTCCTTGCCAATATCTCTCTTTTGCAAAGAGCTGCGCATTGGAAAATTCAGGGCTATGTCGTGTAGATGATGGCCTAACAGGAGGCTTTAAAATTTTCTTTCTAGTGACCTTCGTTTGGGAGAAAAATGCAAAGGTACAAGACAGCTTTTCCTTGCCAATATCTCTCTTTTGCAAAGAGCTGCGCATTGGAAAATTCAGGGCTATGTCGTGTAGATGATGGCCTAACAGGAGGCTTTAAAATTTTCTTTCTAGTGTTCTTCGTTTGGGAGAAAAATGCAAAGGTACAAGACAGCTTTTCCTTGCCAATATCTCTCTTTTGCAAAGAGCTGCGCATTGGAAAATTCAGGGCTATGTCGTGTAGATGATGGCCTAACAGGAGGCTTTAAAATTATCTTTCTAGTGTCCTTCGTTTGGGAGAAAAATGCAAAGGTACAAGACAGCTTTTCCTTGCCAATATCTCTCTTTTGCAAAGAGCTGCGCATTGGAAAATTCAGGGCTATGTCGTGTAGATGATGGCCTAACAGGAGGCTTTAAAATTTTAATTCTAGTGTCCTTCGTTTGGGAGAAAAATGCAAAGGTACAAGACAGCTTTTCCTTGCCAATATCTCTCTTTTGCAAAGAGCTGCGCATTGGAAAATTCAGGGCTATGTCGTGTAGATGATGGCCTAACAGGAGGCTTCAAAATTTTAATTCTAGTGTCCTTCGTTTGGGAGAAAAATGCAAAGGTACAAGACAGCTTTTCCTTGCCAATATCTCTCTTTTGCAAAGAGCTGCGCATTGGAAAATTCAGGGCTATGTCGTGTAGATGATGGCCTAACAGGAGGCTTTAAAATTTTAATTCTAGTGTCCTTCGTTTGGGAGAAAAATGCAAAGGTACAAGACAGCTTTTCCTTGCCAATATCTCTCTATTGCAAAGAGCTACGCATTGGAAAATTCAGGGCTATGCCGTGTAGATGAAGCACTAACAGGAGGCTTTAAAATTTTAATTCTAGTGTCCTTCGTTTGGGAGAAAAATGCAAAGGTACAAGACAGCTTTTCCTTGCCAATATCTCTCTTTTGCAAAGAGCTACGCATTGGAAAATTCAGGGCTATGTCGTGTAGATGATGGCCTAACAGGAGGCTTTAAAATTTTCTTTCTAGTGTCCTTCGTTTGGGAGAAAAATGCAAAGGTACAAGACAGCTTTTCCTTGCCAATATCTCTCTTTTGCAAAGAGCTGCGCATTGGAAAATTCAGGGCTATGTCGTGTAGATGATGGCCTAACAGGAGGCTTTAAAATTATCTTTCTAGTGTCCTTCGTTTGGGAGAAAAATGCAAAGGTACAAGACAGCTTTTCCTTGCCAATATCTCTCTTTTGCAAAGAGCTGCGCATTGGAAAATTCAGGGCTATGTCGTGTAGATGATGGCCTAACAGGAGGCTTTAAAATTTTAATTCTAGTGTCCTTCGTTTGGGAGAAAAATGCAAAGGTACAAGACAGCTTTTCCTTGCCAATATCTCTCTTTTGCAAAGAGCTGCGCATTGGAAAATTCAGGGCTATGTCGTGTAGATGATGGCCTAACAGGAGGCTTTAAAATTTTAATTCTAGTGTCCTTCGTTTGGGAGAAAAATGCAAAGGTACAAGACAGCTTTTCCTTGCCAATATCTCTCTTTTGCAAAGAGCTGCGCATTGGAAAATTCAGGGCTATGTCGTGTAGATGATGGCCTAACAGGAGGCTTTAAAATTTTAATTCTAGTGTCCTTCGTTTGGGAGAAAAATGCAAAGGTACAAGACAGCTTTTCCTTGCCATTATCTCTCTTTTGCAAAGAGCTGCGCATTGGAAAATTCAGGGCTATGTCGTGTAGATGATGGCCTAACAGGAGGCTTTAAAATTTTAATTCTAGTGTCCTTCGTTTGGGAGAAAAATGCAAAGGTACAAGACAGATTTTCCTTGCCAATATCTCTCTATTGCAAAGAGCTACGCATTGGAAAATTCAGGGCTATGCCTTGTAGATAAAGCACTAACAGGAGGCTTTAAAATTTTAATTCTAGTGTCCTTCGTTTGGGAGAAAAATGCAAAGGTACACGACAGCTTTTCCTTGCCAATATCTCTCTTTTGCAAAGAGCTGCGCATTGGAAAATTCAGGGCTATGTCGTGTAGATGATGGCCTAACAGGAGGCTTTAAAATTTTCTTTCTAGTGTCCTTCGTTTGGGAGAAAAATGCAAAGGTACAAGACAGCTTTTCCTTGCCAATATCTCTCTTTTGCAAAGAGCTACGCATTGGAAAATTCAGGGCTATGTCGTGTAGATGATGGCCTAACAGGAGGCTTTAAAATTTTCTTTCTAGTGACCTTCGTTTGGGAGAAAAATGCAAAGGTACAAGACAGCTTTTCCTTGCCAATATCTCTCTTTTGCAAAGAGCTGCGCATTGGAAAATTCAGGGCTATGTCGTGTAGATGATGGCCTAACAGGAGGCTTTAAA
Source organism: Pseudophryne corroboree (assembly GCF_028390025.1). NCBI lineage: Eukaryota > Metazoa > Chordata > Amphibia > Anura > Myobatrachidae > Pseudophryne > Pseudophryne corroboree. The sequence goes on from NW_026968973.1 coordinate 38,200, forward strand.
ATTTTCTTTCTAGTGACCTTCGTTTGGGAGAAAAATGCAAAGGTACAAGACAGCTTTTCCTTGCCAATATCTCTCTTTTGCAAAGAGCTGCGCATTGGAAAATTCAGGGCTATGTCGTGTAGATGATGGCCTAACAGGAGGCTTTAAAATTTTCTTTCTAGTGTCCTTCGTTTGGGAGAAAAATGCAATGGTACAAGACAGCTTTTCCTTGCCAATATCTCTCTTTTGCAAAGAGCTGCGCATTGGAAAATTCATAGCTATGCCGTGTAGATGATGGTCTAACAGGAGGCTTTAAAATTTTCTTTCTAGTGTCCTTCGTTTGGGTGAAAAATGCAATGGTACAAGACAGCTTTTCCTTGCCAATATCTCTCTTTTGCAAAGAGCTGCGCATTGGAAAATTCAGGGCTATGTCGTGTAGATGATGGCCTAACAGGAGGCTTTAAAATTTTCTTTCTAGTGTCCTTCGTTTGGGAGAAAAATGCAAAGGTACAAGACAGGTTTTCCTTGCCAATATCTCTCTTTTGCAAAGAGCTGCGCATTGGAAAATTCAGGGCTATGTCGTGTAGATGATTGCCTAACAGGAGGCTTTAAAATTTTAATTCTAGTGTCCTTCGTTTGGGAGAAAAATGCAAAGGTACAAGACAGCTTTTCCTTGCCAATATCTCTCTTTTGCAAAGAGCTGCGCATTGGAAAATTCAGGGCTATGTCGTGTAGATGATGGCCTAACAGGAGGCTTTAAAATTATCTTTCTAGTGTCCTTCGTTTGGGAGAAAAATGCAAAGGTACAAGACAGCTTTTCCTTGCCAATATCTCTCTTTTGCAAAGAGCTGCGCATTGGAAAATTCAGGGCTATGTCGTGTAGATGATGGCCTAACAGGAGGCTTTAAAATTTTAATTCTAGTGTCCTTCGTTTGGGAGAAAAATGCAAAGGTACAAGACAGCTTTTCCTTGCCAATATCTCTCTTTTGCAAAGAGCTGCGCATTGGAAAATTCAGGGCTATGTCGTGTAGATGATGGCCTAACAGGAGGCTTTAAAATTTTAATTCTAGTGTCCTTCGTTTGGGAGAAAAATGCAAAGGTACAAGACAGCTTTTCCTTGCCAATATCTCTCTTTTGCAAAGAGCTGCGCATTGGAAAATTCAGGGCTATGTCGTGTAGATGATGGCCTAACAGGAGGCTTTAAAATTATCTTTCTAGTGTCCTTCGTTTGGGAGAAAAATGCAAAGGTACAAGACAGCTTTTCCTTGCCAATATCTCTCTTTTGCAAAGAGCTGCGCATTGGAAAATTCAGGGCTATGTCGTGTAGATGATGGCCTAACAGGAGGCTTTAAAATTTTAATTCTAGTGTCCTTCGTTTGGGAGAAAAATGCAAAGGTACAAGACAGCTTTTCCTTGCCAATATCTCTCTTTTGCAAAGAGCTGCGCATTGGAAGATTCAGGGCTATGTCGTGTAGATGATGGCCTAACAGGAGGCTTTAAAATTTTAATTATAGTGTCCTTCGTTTGGGAGAAAAATGCAAAGGTACAAGACAGCTTTTCCTTGCCAATATCTCTCTTTTGCAAAGAGCTGCGCATTGGAAAATTCAGGGCTATGTCGTGTAGATGATGGCCTAACAGGAGGCTTTAAAATTTTCTTTCTAGTGACCTTCGTTTGGGAGAAAAATGCAAAGGTACAAGACAGCTTTTCCTTGCCAATATCTCTCTTTTGCAAAGAGCTGCGCATTGGAAAATTCAGGGCTATGTCGTGTAGATGATGGCCTAACAGGAGGCTTTAAAATTTTCTTTCTAGTGTCCTTCGTTTGGGAGAAAAATGCAAAGGTACAAGACAGCTTTTCCTTGCCAATATCTCTCTTTTGCAAAGAGCTGCGCATTGGAAAATTCAGGGCTATGTCGTGTAGATGATGGCCTAACAGGAGGCTTTAAAATTATCTTTCTAGTGTCCTTCGTTTGGGAGAAAAATGCAAAGGTACAAGACAGCTTTTCCTTGCCAATATCTATCTTTTGCAAAGAGCTGCGCATTGGAAAATTCAGGGCTATGTCGTGTAGATGATGGCCTAACAGGAGGCTTTAAAATTTTAATTCTAGTGTCCTTCGTTTGGGAGAAAAATGCAAAGGTACAAGACAGCTTTTCCTTGCCAATATCTCTCTTTTGCAAAGAGCTGCGCATTGGAAAATTCAGGGCTATGTCGTGTAGATGATGGCCTAACAGGAGGCTTTAAAATTTTAATTCTAGTGTCCTTCGTTTGGGAGAAAAATGCAAAGGTACAAGACAGCTTTTCCTTGCCAATATCTCTCTTTTGCAAAGAGCTGCGCATTGGAAAATTCAGGGCTATGTCGTGTAGATGATGTCCTAACAGGAGGCTTTAAAATTTTAATTCTAGTGTCCTTCGTTTGGGAGAAAAATGCAAAGGTACAAGACAGCTTTTCCTTGCCAATATCTCTCTATTGCAAAGAGCTACGCATTGGAAAATTCAGGGCTATGCCGTGTAGATGAAGCACTAACAGGAGGCTTTAAAATTTTAATTCTAGTGTCCTTCGTTTGGGAGAAAAATGCAAAGGTACAAGACAGCTTTTCCTTGCCAATATCTCTCTTTTGCAAAGAGCTGCGCATTGGAAAATTCAGGGCTATGTCGTGTAGATGATGGCCTAACAGGAGGCTTTCAAATTTTCTTTCTAGTGTCCTTCGTTTGGGAGAAAAATTTAAAGGTACAAGACAGCTTTTCCTTGCCAATATCTCTCTTTTGCAAAGAGCTGCGCATTGGAAAATTCAGGGCTATGTCGTGTAGATGATGGCCTAACAGGAGGCTTTAAAATTTTCTTTCTAGTGACCTTCGTTTGGGAGAAAAATGCAAAGGTACAAGACAGCTTTTCCTTGCCAATATCTCTCTTTTGCAAAGAGCTGCGCATTGGAAAATTCAGGGCTATGTCGTGTAGATGATGGCCTAACAGGAGGCTTTAAAATTTTCTTTCTAGTGTCCTTCGTTTGGGAGAAAAATGCAAAGGTACAAGACAGCTTTTCCTTGCCAATATCTCTCTTTTGCAAAGAGCTGCGCATTGGAAAATTCAGGGCTATGTCGTGTAGATGATGGCCTAACAGGAGGCTTTAAAATTATCTTTCTAGTGTCCTTCGTTTGGGAGAAAAATGCAAAGGTACAAGACAGCTTTTCCTTGCCAATATCTCTCTTTTGTAAAGAGCTGCGCATTGGAAAATTCAGGGCTATGTCGTGTAGATGATGGCCTAACAGGAGGCTTTAAAATTTTAATTCTAGTGTCCTTCGTTTGGGAGAAAAATGCAAAGGTACAAGACAGCTTTTCCTTGCCAATATCTCTCTTTTGCAAAGAGCTGCGCATTGGAAAATTCATGGCTATGTCGTGTAGATGATGGCCTAACAGGAGGCTTTAAAATTTTAATTCTAGTGTCCTTCGTTTGGGAGAAAAATGCAAAGGTACAAGACAGCTTTTCCTTGCCAATATCTCTCTTTTGCAAAGAGCTGCGCATTGGAAAATTCAGGGCTATGTCGTGTAGATGATGGCCTAACAGGAGGCTTTAAAATTTTCTTTCTAGTGACCTTCGTTTGGGAGAAAAATGCAAAGGTACAAGACAGCTTTTCCTTGCCAATATCTCTCTTTTGCAAAGAGCTGCGCATTGGAAAATTCAGGGCTATGTCGTGTAGATGATGGCCTAACAGGAGGCTTTAAAATTTTCTTTCTAGTGTCCTTCGTTTGGGAGAAAAATGCAAAGGTACAAGACAGCTTTTCCTTGCCAATATCTCTCTTTTGCAAAGAGCTGCGCATTGGAAAATTCAGGGCTATGTCGTGTAGATGATGGCCTAACAGGAGGCTTTAAAATTATCTTTCTAGTGTCCTTCGTTTGGGAGAAAAATGCAAAGGTACAAGACAGCTTTTCCTTGCCAATATCTCTCTTTTGTAAAGAGCTGCGCATTGGAAAATTCAGGGCTATGTCGTGTAGATGATGGCCTAACAGGAGGCTTTAAAATTTTAATTCTAGTGTCCTTCGTTTGGGAGAAAAATGCAAAGGTACAAGACAGCTTTTCCTTGCCAATATCTCTCTTTTGCAAAGAGCTGCGCATTGGAAAATTCAGGGCTATGTCGTGTAGATGATGGCCTAACAGGAGGCTTTAAAATTTTAATTCTAGTGTCCTTCGTTTGGGAGAAAAATGCAAAGGTACAAGACAGCTTTTCCTTGCCAATATCTCTCTTTTGCAAAGAGCTGCGCATTGGAAAATTCAGGGCTATGTCGTGTAGATGATGGCCTAACAGGAGGCTTTAAAATTTTAATTCTAGTGTCCTTCGTTTGGGAGAAAAATGCAAAGGTACAAGACAGCTTTTCCTTGCCAATATCTCTCTATTGCAAAGAGCTACGCATTGGAAAATTCAGGGCTATGCCGTGTAGATGAAGCACTAACAGGAGGCTTTAAAATTTTAATTCTAGTGTCCTTCGTTTGGGAGAAAAATGCAAAGGTACAAGACAGCTTTTCCTTGCCAATATCTTTCTTTTGCAAAGAGCTACGCATTGGAAAATTCAGGGCTATGTCGTGTAGATGATGGCCTAACAGGAGGCTTTAAAATTTTCTTTCTAGTGTCCTTCGTTTGGGAGAAAAATGCAAAGGTACAAGACAGCTTTTCCTTGCCAATATCTCTCTTTTGCAAAGAGCTGCGCATTGGAAAATTCAGGGCTATGTCGTGTAGATGATGGCCTAACAGGAGGCTTTAAAATTATCTTTCTAGTGTCCTTCGTTTGGGAGAAAAATGCAAAGGTACAAGACAGCTTTTCCTTGCCAATATCTCTCTTTTGCAAAGAGCTGCGCATTGGAAAATTCAGGGCTATGTCGTGTAGATGATGGCCTAACAGGAGGCTTTAAAATTTTAATTCTAGTGTCCTTCGTTTGGGAGAAAAATGCAAAGGTACAAGACAGCTTTTCCTTGCCAATATCTCTCTTTTGCAAAGAGCTGCGCATTGGAAAATTCAGGGCTATGTCGTGTAGATGATGGCCTAACAGGAGGCTTTAAAATTTTAATTCTAGTGTCCTTCGTTTGGGAGAAAAATGCAAAGGTACAAGACAGCTTTTCCTTGCCAATATCTCTCTTTTGCAAAGAGCTGCGCATTGGAAAATTCAGGGCTATGTCGTGTAGATGATGGCCTAACAGGAGGCTTTAAAATTTTAATTCTAGTGTCCTTCGTTTGGGAGAAAAATGCAAAGGTACAAGACAGATTTTCCTTGCCAATATCTCTCTATTGCAAAGAGCTACGCATTGGAAAATTCAGGGCTATGCCTTGTAGATAAAGCACTAACAGGAGGCTTTAAAATTTTAATTCTAGTGTCCTTCGTTTGGGAGAAAAATGCAAAGGTACACGACAGCTTTTCCTTGCCAATATCTCTCTTTTGCAAAGAGCTGCGCATTGGAAAATTCAGGGCTATGTCGTGTAGATGATGGCCTAACAGGAGGCTTTAAAATTTTCTTTCTAGTGTCCTTCGTTTGGGAGAAAAATGCAAAGGTACAAGACAGCTTTTCCTTGCCAATATCTCTCTTTTGCAAAGAGCTACGCATTGGAAAATTCAGGGCTATGTCGTGTAGATGATGGCCTAACAGGAGGCTTTAAAATTTTCTTTCTAGTGACCTTCGTTTGGGAGAAAAATGCAAAGGTACAAGACAGCTTTTCCTTGCCAATATCTCTCTTTTGCAAAGAGCTGCGCATTGGAAAATTCAGGGCTATGTCGTGTAGATGATGGCCTAACAGGAGGCTTTAAAATTTTCTTTCTAGTGACCTTCGTTTGGGAGAAAAATGCAAAGGTACAAGACAGCTTTTCCTTGCCAATATCTCTCTTTTGCAAAGAGCTGCGCATTGGAAAATTCAGGGCTATGTCGTGTAGATGATGGCCTAACAGGAGGCTTTAAAATTTTCTTTCTAGTGTCCTTCGTTTGGGAGAAAAATGCAATGGTACAAGACAGCTTTTCCTTGCCAATATCTCTCTTTTGCAAAGAGCTGCGCATTGGAAAATTCATAGCTATGCCGTGTAGATGATGGTCTAACAGGAGGCTTTAAAATTTTCTTTCTAGTGTCCTTCGTTTGGGTGAAAAATGCAATGGTACAAGACAGCTTTTCCTTGCCAATATCTCTCTTTTGCAAAGAGCTGCGCATTGGAAAATTCAGGGCTATGTCGTGTAGATGATGGCCTAACAGGAGGCTTTACAATTTTCTTTCTAGTGTCCTTCGTTTGGGAGAAAAATGCAAAGGTACAAGACAGGTTTTCCTTGCCAATATCTCTCTTTTGCAAAGAGCTGCGCATTGGAAAATTCAGGGCTATGTCGTGTAGATGATTGCCTAACAGGAGGCTTTAAAATTTTAATTCTAGTGTCCTTCGTTTGGGAGAAAAATGCAAAGGTACAAGACAGCTTTTCCTTGCCAATATCTCTCTTTTGCAAAGAGCTGCGCATTGGAAAATTCAGGGCTATGTCGTGTAGATGATGGCCTAACAGGAGGCTTTAAAATTATCTTTCTAGTGTCCTTCGTTTGGGAGAAAAATGCAAAGGTACAAGACAGCTTTTCCTTGCCAATATCTCTCTTTTGCAAAGAGCTGCGCATTGGAAAATTCAGGGCTATGTCGTGTAGATGATGGCCTAACAGGAGGCTTTAAAATTTTAATTCTACTGTCCTTCGTTTGGGAGAAAAATGCAAAGGTACAAGACAGCTTTTCCTTGCCAATATCTCTCTTTTGCAAAGAGCTGCGCATTGGAAAATTCAGGGCTATGTCGTGTAGATGATGGCCTAACAGGAGGCTTAAAATTTTAATTCTAGTGTCCTTCGTTTGGGAGAAAAATGCAAAGGTACAAGACAGCTTTTCCTTGCCAATATCTCTCTTTTGCAAAGAGCTGCGCATTGGAAAATTCAGGGCTATGTCGTGTAGATGATGGCCTAACAGGAGGCTTTAAAATTTTAATTCTAGTGTCCTTCGTTTGGGAGAAAAATGCAAAGGTACAAGACAGCTTTTCCTTGCCAATATCTCTCTTTTGCAAAGAGCTGCGCATTGGAAAATTCAGGGCTATGTCGTGTAGATGATGGCCTAACAGGAGGCTTTAAAATTTTAATTCTAGTGTCCTTCGTTTGGGAGAAAAATGCAAAGGTACAAGACAGCTTTTCCTTGCCAATATCTCTCTTTTGCAAAGAGCTGCGCATTGGAAAATTCAGGGCTATGTCGTGTAGATGATGGCCTAACAGGAGGCTTTAAAATTATCATTCTAGTGTCCTTCGTTTGGGAGAAAAATGCAAAGGTACAAGACAGCTTTTCCTTGCCAATATCTCTCTTTTGCAAAGAGCTGCGCATTGGAAAATTCAGGGCTATGTCGTGTAGATGATGGCCTAACAGGAGGCTTTAAAATTTTAATTCTAGTGTCCTTCGTTTGGGAGAAAAATGCAAAGGTACAAGACAGCTTTTCCTTGCCAATATCTCTCTTTTGCAAAGAGCTGCGCATTGGAAAATTCAGGGCTATGTCGTGTAGATGATGGCCTAACAGGAGGCTTTAAAATTTTAATTCTAGTGTCCTTCGTTTGGGAGAAAAATGCAAAGGTACAAGACAGCTTTTCCTTGCCAATATCTCTCTTTTGCAAAGAGCTGCGCATTGGAAAATTCAGGGCTATGTCGTGTAGATGATGGCCTAACAGGAGGCTTTAAAATTTTCTTTCTAGTGACCTTCGTTTGGGAGAAAAATGCAAAGGTACAAGACAGCTTTTCCTTGCCAATATCTCTCTTTTGCAAAGAGCTGCGCATTGGAAAATTCAGGGCTATGTCGTGTAGATGATGGCCTAACAGGAGGCTTTAAAATTTTAATTCTAGTGTCCTTCGTTTGGGAGAAAAATGCAAAGGTACAAGACAGCTTTTCCTTGCCAATATCTCTCTTTTGCAAAGAGCTGCGCATTGGAAAATTCAGGGCTATGTCGTGTAGATGATGGCCTAACAGGAGGCTTTAAAATTTTAATTCTAGTGTCCTTCGTTTGGGAGAAAAATGCAAAGGTACAAGACAGCTTTTCCTTGCCAATATCTCTCTTTTGCAAAGAGCTGCGCATTGGAAAATTCAGGGCTATGTCGTGTAGATGATGTCCTAACAGGAGGCTTTAAAATTTTAATTCTAGTGTCCTTCGTTTGGGAGAAAAATGCAAAGGTACAAGACAGCTTTTCCTTGCCAATATCTCTCTATTGCAAAGAGCTACGCATTGGAAAATTCAGGGCTATGCCGTGTAGATGAAGCACTAACAGGAGGCTTTAAAATTTTAATTCTAGTGTCCTTCGTTTGGGAGAAAAATGCAAAGGTACAAGACAGCTTTTCCTTGCCAATATCTCTCTTTTGCAAAGAGCTGCGCATTGGAAAATTCAGGGCTATGTCGTGTAGATGATGGCCTAACAGGAGGCTTTCAAATTTTCTTTCTAGTGTCCTTCGTTTGGGAGAAAAATGCAAAGGTACAAGACAGCTTTTCCTTGCCAATATCTCTCTTTTGCAAAGAGCTGCGCATTGGAAAATTCAGGGCTATGTCGTGTAGATGATGGCCTAACAGGAGGCTTTAAAATTTTCTTTCTAGTGACCTTCGTTTGGGAGAAAAATGCAAAGGTACAAGACAGCTTTTCCTTGCCAATATCTCTCTTTTGCAAAGAGCTGCGCATTGGAAAATTCAGGGCTATGTCGTGTAGATGATGGCCTAACAGGAGGCTTTAAAATTTTCTTTCTAGTGTCCTTCGTTTGGGAGAAAAATGCAAAGGTACAAGACAGCTTTTCCTTGCCAATATCTCTCTTTTGCAAAGAGCTGCGCATTGGAAAATTCAGGGCTATGTCGTGTAGATGATGGCCTAACAGGAGGCTTTAAAATTTTAATTCTAGTGTCCTTCGTTTGGGAGAAAAATGCAAAGGTACAAGACAGCTTTTCCTTGCCAATATCTCTCTTTTGCAAAGAGCTGCGCATTGGAAAATTCAGGGCTATGTCGTGTAGATGATGGCCTAACAGGAGGCTTTAAAATTTTAATTCTAGTGTCCTTCGTTTGGGAGAAAAATGCAAAGGTACAAGACAGCTTTTCCTTGCCAATATCTCTCTTTTGCAAAGAGCTGCGCATTGGAAAATTCAGGGCTATGTCGTGTAGATGATGGCCTAACAGGAGGCTTTAAAATTTTCTTTCTAGTGACCTTCGTTTGGGAGAAAAATGCAAAGGTACAAGACAGCTTTTCCTTGCCAATATCTCTCTTTTGCAAAGAGCTGCGCATTGGAAAATTCAGGGCTATGTCGTGTAGATGATGGCCTAACAGGAGGCTTTAAAATTTTAATTCTAGTGTCCTTCGTTTGGGAGAAAAATGCAAAGGTACAAGACAGCTTTTCCTTGCCAATATCTCTCTTTTGCAAAGAGCTGCGCATTGGAAAATTCAGGCTATGTCGTGTAGATGATGGCCTAACAGGAGGCTTTAAAATTTTAATTCTAGTGTCCTTCGTTTGGGAGAAAAATGCAAAGGTACAAGACAGCTTTTCCTTGCCAATATCTCTCTTTTGCAAAGAGCTGCGCATTGGAAAATTCAGGGCTATGTCGTGTAGATGATGTCCTAACAGGAGGCTTTAAAATTTTAATTCTAGTGTCCTTCGTTTGGGAGAAAAATGCAAAGGTACAAGACAGCTTTTCCTTGCCAATATCTCTCTATTGCAAAGAGCTACGCATTGGAAAATTCAGGGCTATGCCGTGTAGATGAAGCACTAACAGGAGGCTTTAAAATTTTAATTCTAGTGTCCTTCGTTTGGGAGAAAAATGCAAAGGTACAAGACAGCTTTTCCTTGCCAATATCTCTCTTTTGCAAAGAGCTGCGCATTGGAAAATTCAGGGCTATGTCGTGTAGATGATGGCCTAACAGGAGGCTTTCAAATTTTCTTTCTAGTGTCCTTCGTTTGGGAGAAAAATGCAAAGGTACAAGACAGCTTTTCCTTGCCAATATCTCTCTTTTGCAAAGAGCTGCGCATTGGAAAATTCAGGGCTATGTCGTGTAGATGATGGCCTAACAGGAGGCTTTAAAATTTTCTTTCTAGTGACCTTCGTTTGGGAGAAAAATGCAAAGGTACAAGACAGCTTTTCCTTGCCAATATCTCTCTTTTGCAAAGAGCTGCGCATTGGAAAATTCAGGGCTATGTCGTGTAGATGATGGCCTAACAGGAGGCTTTAAAATTTTCTTTCTAGTGTCCTTCGTTTGGGAGAAAAATGCAAAGGTACAAGACAGCTTTTCCTTGCCAATATCTCTCTTTTGCAAAGAGCTGCGCATTGGAAAATTCAGGGCTATGTCGTGTAGATGATGGCCTAACAGGAGGCTTTAAAATTATCTTTCTAGTGTCCTTCGTTTGGGAGAAAAATGCAAAGGTACAAGACAGCTTTTCCTTGCCAATATCTCTCTTTTGTAAAGAGCTGCGCATTGGAAAATTCAGGGCTATGTCGTGTAGATGATGGCCTAACAGGAGGCTTTAAAATTTTCATTCTAGTGTCCTTCGTTTGGGAGAAAAATGCAAAGGTACAAGACAGCTTTTCCTTGCCAATATCTCTCTTTTGCAAAGAGCTGCGCATTGGAAAATTCAGGGCTATGTCGTGTAGATGATGGCCTAACAGGAGGCTTTAAAATTTTAATTCTAGTGTCCTTCGTTTGGGAGAAAAATGCAAAGGTACAAGACAGCTTTTCCTTGCCAATATCTCTCTTTTGCAAAGAGCTGCGCATTGGAAAATTCAGGGCTATGTCGTGTAGATGATGGCCTAACAGGAGGCTTTAAAATTTTAATTCTAGTGTCCTTCGTTTGGGAGAAAAATGCAAAGGTACAAGACAGCTTTTCCTTGCCAATATCTCTCTATTGCAAAGAGCTACGCATTGGAAAATTCAGGGCTATGCCGTGTAGATGAAGCACTAACAGGAGGCTTTAAAATTTTAATTCTAGTGTCCTTCGTTTGGGAGAAAAATGCAAAGGTACAAGACAGCTTTTCCTTGCCAATATCTCTCTTTTGCAAAGAGCTACGCATTGGAAAATTCAGGGCTATGTCGTGTAGATGATGGCCTAACAGGAGGCTTTAAAATTTTCTTTCTAGTGACCTTCGTTTGGGAGAAAAATGCAAAGGTACAAGACAGCTTTTCCTTGCCAATATCTCTCTTTTGCAAAGAGCTGCGCATTGGAAAATTCAGGGCTATGTCGTGTAGATGATGGCCTAACAGGAGGCTTTAAAATTTTAATTCTAGTGTCCTTCGTTTGGGAGAAAAATGCAAAGGTACAAGACAGCTTTTCCTTGCCAATATCTCTCTTTTGCAAAGAGCTACGCATTGGAAAATTCAGGGCTATGTCGTGTAGATGATGGCCTAACAGGAGGCTTTAAAATTTTAATTCTAGTGTCCTTCGTTTGGGAGAAAAATGCAAAGGTACAAGACAGCTTTTCCTTGCCAATATCTCTCTTTTGCAAAGAGCTGCGCATTGGAAAATTCAGGGCTATGTCGTGTAGATGATGGCCTAACAGGAGGCTTTAAAATTTTCTTTCTAGTGTCCTTCGTTTGGGAGAAAAATGCAAAGGTACAAGACAGCTTTTCCTTGCCAATATCTCTCTTTTGCAAAGAGCTGCGCATTGGAAAATTCAGGGCTATGCCGTGTAGATGATGGCCTAACAGGAGGCTTAAAATTTTCTTTCTAGTGTCCTTCGTTTGGGAGAAAAATGCAAAGGTACAAGACAGCTTTTCCTTGCCAATATCTCTCTTTTGCAAAGAGCTGCGCATTGGAAAATTCAGGGCTATGTCGTGTAGATGATGGCCTAACAGGAGGCTTTAAAATTTTAATTCTAGTGTCCTTCGTTTGGGAGAAAAATGCAAAGGTACAAGACAGCTTTTCCTTGCCAATATCTCTCTTTTGCAAAGAGCTGCGCATTGGAAAATTCAGGGCTATGTCGTGTAGATGATGGCCTAACAGGAGGCTTTAAAATTTTAATTCTAGTGTCCTTCGTTTGGGAGAAAAATGCAAAGGTACAAGACAGCTTTTCCTTGCCAATATCTCTCTTTTGCAAAGAGCTGCGCATTGGAAAATTCAGGGCTATGTCGTGTAGATGATGTCCTAACAGGAGGCTTTAAAATTTTAATTCTAGTGTCCTTCGTTTGGGAGAAAAATGCAAAGGTACAAGACAGCTTTTCCTTGCCAATATCTCTCTATTGCAAAGAGCTACGCATTGGAAAATTCAGGGCTATGCCGTGTAGATGAAGCACTAACAGGAGGCTTTAAAATTTTAATTCTAGTGTCCTTCGTTTGGGAGAAAAATGCAAAGGTACAAGACAGCTTTTACCTTGCCAATATCTCTCTTTTGCAAAGAGCTGCGCATTGGAAAATTCAGGGCTATGTCGTGTAGATGATGGCCTAACAGGAGGCTTTCAAATTTTCTTTCTTGTGTCCTTCGTTTGGGAGAAAAATGCAAAGGTACAAGACAGCTTTTCCTTGCCAATATCTCTCTTTTGCAAAGAGCTGCGCATTGGAAAATTCAGGGCTATGTCGTGTAGATGATGGCCTAACAGGAGGCTTTAAAATTTTCTTTCTAGTGACCTTCGTTTGGGAGAAAAATGCAAAGGTACAAGACAGCTTTTCCTTGCCAATATCTCTCTTTTGCAAAGAGCTGCGCATTGGAAAATTCAGGGCTATGTCGTGTAGATGATGGCCTAACAGGAGGCTTTAAAATTTTCTTTCTAGTGTCCTTCGTTTGGGAGAAAAATGCAAAGGTACAAGACAGCTTTTCCTTGCCAATATCTCTCTTTTGCAAAGAGCTGCGCATTGGAAAATTCAGGGCTATGTCGTGTAGATGATGGCCTAACAGGAGGCTTTAAAATTATCTTTCTAGTGTCCTTCGTTTGGGAGAAAAATGCAAAGGTACAAGACAGCTTTTCCTTGCCAATATCTCTCTTTTGCAAAGAGCTGCGCATTGGAAAATTCAGGGCTATGTCGTGTAGATGATGGCCTAACAGGGGGCTTTAAAATTTTAATTCTAGTGTCCTTCGTTTGGGAGAAAAATGTAAAGGTACAAGACAGCTTTTCCTTGCCAATATCTCTCTTTTGCAAAGAGCTGCGCATTGGAAAATTCAGGGCTATGTCGTGTAGATGATGGCCTAACAGGAGGCTTTAAAATTTTAATTCTAGTGTCCTTCGTTTGGGAGAAAAATGCAAAGGTACAAGACAGCTTTTCCTTGCCAATATCTCTCTTTTGCAAAGAGCTGCGCATTGGAAAATTCAGGGCTATGTCGTGTAGATGATGGCCTAACAGGAGGCTTTAAAATTTTCTTTCTAGTGACCTTCGTTTGGGAGAAAAATGCAAAGGTACAAGACAGCTTTTCCTTGCCAATATCTCTCTTTTGCAAAGAGCTGCGCATTGGAAAATTCAGGGCTATGTCGTGTAGATGATGGCCTAACAGGAGGCTTTAAAATTTTCTTTCTAGTGTCCTTCGTTTGGGAGAAAAATGCAAAGGTACAAGACAGCTTTTCCTTGCCAATATCTCTCTTTTGCAAAGAGCTGCGCATTGGAAAATTCAGGGCTATGTCGTGTAGATGATGGCCTAACAGGAGGCTTTAAAATTATCTTTCTAGTGTCCTTCGTTTGGGAGAAAAATGCAAAGGTACAAGACAGCTTTTCCTTGCCAATATCTCTCTTTTGCAAAGAGCTGCGCATTGGAAAATTCAGGGCTATGTCGTGTAGATGATGGCCTAACAGGAGGCTTTAAAATTTTAATTCTAGTGTCCTTCGTTTGGGAGAAAAATGCAAAGGTACAAGACAGCTTTTCCTTGCCAATATCTCTCTTTTGCAAAGAGCTGCGCTTTGGAAAATTCAGGGCTATGTCGTGTAGATGATGGCCTAACAGGAGGCTTTAAAATTTTAATTCTAGTGTCCTTCGTTTGGGAGAAAAATGCAAAGGTACAAGACAGCTTTTCCTTGCCAATATCTCTCTTTTGCAAAGAGCTGCGCATTGGAAAATTCAGGGCTATGTCGTGTAGATGATGGCCTAACAGGAGGCTTTAAAATTTTAATTCTAGTGTCCTTCGTTTGGGAGAAAAATGCAAAGGTACAAGACAGCTTTTCCTTGCCAATATCTCTCTTTTGCAAAGAGCTACGCATTGGAAAATTCAGGGCTATGTCGTGTAGATGATGGCCTAACAGGAGGCTTTAAAATTTTCTTTCTAGTGACCTTCGTTTGGGAGAAAAATGCAAAGGTACAAGACAGCTTTTCCTTGCCAATATCTCTCTTTTGCAAAGAGCTGCGCATTGGAAAATTCAGGGCTATGTCGTGTAGATGATGGCCTAACAGGAGGCTTTAAAATTTTAATTCTAGTGTCCTTCGTTTGGGAGAAAAATGCAAAGGTACAAGACAGCTTTTCCTTGCCAATATCTCTCTTTTGCAAAGAGCTGCGCATTGGAAAATTCAGGGCTATGTCGTGTAGATGATGGCCTAACAGGAGGCTTTAAAATTTTCTTTCTAGTGACCTTCGTTTGGGAGAAAAATGCAAAGGTACAAGACAGCTTTTCCTTGCCAATATCTCTCTTTTGCAAAGAGCTGCGCATTGGAAAATTCAGGGCTATGTCGTGTAGATGATGGCCTAACAGGAGGCTTTAAAATTTTCTTTCTAGTGTCCTTCGTTTGGGAGAAAAATGCAAAGGTACAAGACAGCTTTTCCTTGCCAATATCTCTCTTTTGCAAAGAGCTGCGCATTGGAAAATTCAGGGCTATGTCGTGTAGATGATGGCCTAACAGGAGGCTTTAAAATTATCTTTCTAGTGTCCTTCGTTTGGGAGAAAAATGCAAAGGTACAAGACAGCTTTTCCTTGCCAATATCTCTCTTTTGCAAAGAGCTGCGCATTGGAAAATTCAGGGCTATGTCGTGTAGATGATGGCCTAACAGGAGGCTTTAAAATTTTAATTCTAGTGTCCGTTTGGGAGAAAAATGCAAAGGTACAAGACAGCTTTTCCTTGCCAATATCTCTCTTTTGCAAAGAGCTGCGCTTTGGAAAATTCAGGGCTATGTCGTGTAGATGATGGCCTAACAGGAGGCTTTAAAATTTTAATTCTAGTGTCCTTCGTTTGGGAGAAAAATGCAAAGGTACAAGACAGCTTTTCCTTGCCAATATCTCTCTTTTGCAAAGAGCTGCGCATTGGAAAATTCAGGGCTATGTCGTGTAGATGATGGCCTAACAGGAGGCTTTAAAATTTTAATTCTAGTGTCCTTCGTTTGGGAGAAAAATGCAAAGGTACAAGACAGCTTTTCCTTGCCAATATCTCTCTTTTGCAAAGAGCTACGCATTGGAAAATTCAGGGCTATGTCGTGTAGATGATGGCCTAACAGGAGGCTTTAAAATTTTCTTTCTAGTGACCTTCGTTTGGGAGAAAAATGCAAAGGTACAAGACAGCTTTTCCTTGCCAATATCTCTCTTTTGCAAAGAGCTGCGCATTGGAAAATTCAGGGCTATGTCGTGTAGATGATGGCCTAACAGGAGGCTTTAAAATTTTAATTCTAGTGTCCTTCGTTTGGGAGAAAAATGCAAAGGTACAAGACAGCTTTTCCTTGCCAATATCTCTCTTTTGCAAAGAGCTACGCATTGGAAAATTCAGGGCTATGTCGTGTAGATGATGGCCTAACAGGAGGCTTTAAAATTTTAATTCTAGTGTCCTTCGTTTGGGAGAAAAATGCAAAGGTACAAGACAGCTTTTCCTTGCCAATATCTCTCTTTTGCAAAGAGCTGCGCATTGGAAAATTCAGGGCTATGTCGTGTAGATGATGGCCTAACAGGAGGCTTTAAAATTTTCTTTCTAGTGTCCTTCGTTTGGGAGAAAAATGCAAAGGTACAAGACAGCTTTTCCTTGCCAATATCTCTCTTTTGCAAAGAGCTGCGCATTGGAAAATTCAGGGCTATGCCGTGTAGATGATGGCCTAACAGGAGGCTTAAAAATTTTCTTTCTAGTGTCCTTCGTTTGGGAGAAAAATGCAAAGGTACAAGACAGCTTTTCCTTGCCAATATCTCTCTTTTGCAAAGAGCTGCGCATTGGAAAATTCAGGGCTATGTCGTGTAGATGATGGCCTAACAGGAGGCTTTAAAATTTTCTTTCTAGTGACCTTCGTTTGGGAGAAAAATGCAAAGGTACAAGA
The DNA here is from genome assembly GCF_028390025.1 of Pseudophryne corroboree. Taxonomy (NCBI): domain Eukaryota; kingdom Metazoa; phylum Chordata; class Amphibia; order Anura; family Myobatrachidae; genus Pseudophryne; species Pseudophryne corroboree. Next base: position 54,377 of record NW_026968973.1, read on the forward strand.
CAGCTTTTCCTTGCCAATATCTCTCTTTTGCAAAGAGCTGCGCATTGGAAAATTCAGGGCTATGTCGTGTAGATGATGGCCTAACAGGAGGCTTTAAAATTTTCTTTCTAGTGTCCTTCGTTTGGGAGAAAAATGCAAAGGTACAAGACAGCTTTTCCTTGCCAATATCTCTCTTTTGCAAAGAGCTGCGCATTGGAAAATTCAGGGCTATGTCGTGTAGATGATGGCCTAACAGGAGGCTTTAAAATTATCTTTCTAGTGTCCTTCGTTTGGGAGAAAAATGCAAAGGTACAAGACAGCTTTTCCTTGCCAATATCTCTCTTTTGCAAAGAGCTGCGCATTGGAAAATTCAGGGCTATGTCGTGTAGATGATGGCCTAACAGGAGGCTTTAAAATTATCTTTCTAGTGTCCTTCGTTTGGGAGAAAAATGCAAAGGTACAAGACAGCTTTTCCTTGCCAATATCTCTCTTTTGCAAAGAGCTGCGCATTGGAAAATTCAGGGCTATGTCGTGTAGATGATGGCCTAACAGGAGGCTTTAAAATTTTCTTTCTAGTGTCCTTCGTTTGGGAGAAAAATGCAAAGGTACAAGACAGCTTTTCCTTGCCAATATCTCTCTTTTGCAAAGAGCTGCGCATTGGAAAATTCAGGGCTATGCCGTGTAGATGATGGCCTAACAGGAGGCTTAAAAATTTTCTTTCTAGTGTCCTTCGTTTGGGAGAAAAATGCAAAGGTACAAGACAGCTTTTCCTTGCCAATATCTCTCTTTTGCAAAGAGCTGCGCATTGGAAAATTCAGGGCTATGTCGTGTAGATGATGGCCTAACAGGAGGCTTTAAAATTTTCTTTCTAGTGACCTTCGTTTGGGAGAAAAATGCAAAGGTACAAGACAGCTTTTCCTTGCCAATATCTCTCTTTTGCAAAGAGCTGCGCATTGGAAAATTCAGGGCTATGTCGTGTAGATGATGGCCTAACAGGAGGCTTTAAAATTTTCTTTCTAGTGTCCTTCGTTTGGGAGAAAAATGCAAAGGTACAAGACAGCTTTTCCTTGCCAATATCTCTCTTTTGCAAAGAGCTGCGCATTGGAAAATTCAGGGCTATGTCGTGTAGATGATGGCCTAACAGGAGGCTTTAAAATTATCTTTCTAGTGTCCTTCGTTTGGGAGAAAAATGCAAAGGTACAAGACAGCTTTTCCTTGCCAATATCTCTCTTTTGCAAAGAGCTGCGCATTGGAAAATTCAGGGCTATGTCGTGTAGATGATGGCCTAACAGGAGGCTTTAAAATTATCTTTCTAGTGTCCTTCGTTTGGGAGAAAAATGCAAAGGTACAAGACAGCTTTTCCTTGCCAATATCTCTCTTTTGCAAAGAGCTGCGCATTGGAAAATTCAGGGCTATGTCGTGTAGATGATGGCCTAACAGGAGGCTTTAAAATTTTAATTCTAGTGTCCTTCGTTTGGGAGAAAAATGCAAAGGTACAAGACAGCTTTTCCTTGCCAATATCTCTCTTTTGCAAAGAGCTGCGCATTGGAAAATTCAGGGCTATGTCGTGTAGATGATGGCCTAACAGGAGGCTTTAAAATTTTAATTCTAGTGTCCTTCGTTTGGGAGAAAAATGCAAAGGTACAAGACAGCTTTTCCTTGCCAATATCTCTCTTTTGCAAAGAGCTGCGCATTGGAAAATTCAGGGCTATGTCGTGTAGATGATGTCCTAACAGGAGGCTTTAAAATTTTAATTCTAGTGTCCTTCGTTTGGGAGAAAAATGCAAAGGTACAAGACAGCTTTTCCTTGCCAATATCTCTCTATTGCAAAGAGCTACGCATTGGAAAATTCAGGGCTATGCCGTGTAGATGAAGCACTAACAGGAGGCTTTAAAATTTTAATTCTAGTGTCCTTCGTTTGGGAGAAAAATGCAAAGGTACAAGACAGCTTTTACCTTGCCAATATCTCTCTTTTGCAAAGAGCTGCGCATTGGAAAATTCAGGGCTATGTCGTGTAGATGATGGCCTAACAGGAGGCTTTCAAATTTTCTTTCTAGTGTCCTTCGTTTGGGAGAAAAATGCAAAGGTACAAGACAGCTTTTCCTTGCCAATATCTCTCTTTTGCAAAGAGCTGCGCATTGGAAAATTCAGGGCTATGTCGTGTAGATGATGGCCTAACAGGAGGCTTTAAAATTTTCTTTCTAGTGACCTTCGTTTGGGAGAAAAATGCAAAGGTACAAGACAGCTTTTCCTTGCCAATATCTCTCTTTTGCAAAGAGCTGCGCATTGGAAAATTCAGGGCTATGTCGTGTAGATGATGGCCTAACAGGAGGCTTTAAAATTTTCTTTCTAGTGTCCTTCGTTTGGGAGAAAAATGCAAAGGTACAAGACAGCTTTTCCTTGCCAATATCTCTCTTTTGCAAAGAGCTGCGCATTGGAAAATTCAGGGCTATGTCGTGTAGATGATGGCCTAACAGGAGGCTTTAAAATTATCTTTCTAGTGTCCTTCGTTTGGGAGAAAAATGCAAAGGTACAAGACAGCTTTTCCTTGCCAATATCTCTCTTTTGCAAAGAGCTGCGCATTGGAAAATTCAGGGCTATGTCGTGTAGATGATGGCCTAACAGGAGGCTTTAAAATTTTAATTCTAGTGTCCTTCGTTTGGGAGAAAAATGCAAAGGTACAAGACAGCTTTTCCTTGCCAATATCTCTCTTTTGCAAAGAGCTGCGCACTGGAAAATGCAGGGCTATGTCGTGTAGATGATGGCCTAACAGGAGGCTTTAAAATTTTAATTCTAGTGTCCTTCGTTTGGGAGAAAAATGCAAAGGTACAAGACAGCTTTTCCTTGCCAATATCTCTCTTTTGCAAAGAGCTGCGCATTGGAAAATTCAGGGCTATGTCGTGTAGATGATGGCCTAACAGGAGGCTTTAAAATTTTCTTTCTAGTGACCTTCGTTTGGGAGAAAAATGCAAAGGTACAAGACAGCTTTTCCTTGCCAATATCTCTCTTTTGCAAAGAGCTGCGCATTGGAAAATTCAGGGCTATGTCGTGTAGATGATGGCCTAACAGGAGGCTTTAAAATTTTCTTTCTAGTGTCCTTCGTTTGGGAGAAAAATGCAAAGGTACAAGACAGCTTTTCCTTGCCAATATCTCTCTTTTGCAAAGAGCTGCGCATTGGAAAATTCAGGGCTATGTCGTGTAGATGATGGCCTAACAGGAGGCTTTAAAATTATCTTTCTAGTGTCCTTCGTTTGGGAGAAAAATGCAAAGGTACAAGACAGCTTTTCCTTGCCAATATCTCTCTTTTGCAAAGAGCTGCGCATTGGAAAATTCAGGGCTATGTCGTGTAGATGATGGCCTAACAGGAGGCTTTAAAATTTTAATTCTAGTGTCCTTCGTTTGGGAGAAAAATGCAAAGGTACAAGACAGCTTTTCCTTGCCAATATCTCTCTTTTGCAAAGAGCTGCGCATTGGAAAATTCAGGGCTATGTCGTGTAGATGATGGCCTAACAGGAGGCTTTAAAATTTTCTTTCTAGTGTCCTTCGTTTGGGAGAAAAATGCAAAGGTACAAGACAGCTTTTCCTTGCCAATATCTCTCTTTTGCAAAGAGCTGCGCATTGGAAAATTCAGGGCTATGTCGTGTAGATGATGGCCTAACAGGAGGCTTTAAAATTTTCTTTCTAGTGACCTTCGTTTGGGAGAAAAATGCAAAGGTACAAGACAGCTTTTCCTTGCCAATATCTCTCTTTTGCAAAGAGCTGCGCATTGGAAAATTCAGGGCTATGTCGTGTAGATGATGGCCTAACAGGAGGCTTTAAAATTTTCTTTCTAGTGTCCTTCGTTTGGGAGAAAAATGCAAAGGTACAAGACAGCTTTTCCTTGCCAATATCTCTCTTTTGCAAAGAGCTGCGCATTGGAAAATTCAGGGCTATGTCGTGTAGATGATGGCCTAACAGGAGGCTTTAAAATTATCTTTCTAGTGTCCTTCGTTTGGGAGAAAAATGCAAAGGTACAAGACAGCTTTTCCTTGCCAATATCTCTCTTTTGCAAAGAGCTGCGCATTGGAAAATTCAGGGCTATGTCGTGTAGATGATGGCCTAACAGGAGGCTTTAAAATTTTAATTCTAGTGTCCTTCGTTTGGGAGAAAAATGCAAAGGTACAAGACAGCTTTTCCTTGCCAATATCTCTCTTTTGCAAAGAGCTGCGCATTGGAAAATTCAGGGCTATGTCGTGTAGATGATGGCCTAACAGGAGGCTTTAAAATTTTAATTCTAGTGTCCTTCGTTTGGGAGAAAAATGCAAAGGTACAAGACAGCTTTTCCTTGCCAATATCTCTCTTTTGCAAAGAGCTGCGCATTGGAAAATTCAGGGCTATGTCGTGTAGATGATGGCCTAACAGGAGGCTTTAAAATTTTAATTCTAGTGTCCTTCGTTTGGGAGAAAAATGCAAAGGTACAAGACAGCTTTTCCTTGCCAATATCTCTCTTTTGCAAAGAGCTGCGCATTGGAAAATTCAGGGCTATGTCGTGTAGATGATGTCCTAACAGGAGGCTTTAAAATTTTAATTCTAGTGTCCTTCGTTTGGGAGAAAAATGCAAAGGTACAAGACAGCTTTTCCTTGCCAATATCTCTCTATTGCAAAGAGCTACGCATTGGAAAATTCAGGGCTATGCCGTGTAGATGAAGCACTAACAGGAGGCTTTAAAATTTTAATTCTAGTGTCCTTCGTTTGGGAGAAAAATGCAAAGGTACAAGACAGCTTTTACCTTGCCAATATCTCTCTTTTGCAAAGAGCTGCGCATTGGAAAATTCAGGGCTATGTCGTGTAGATGATGGCCTAACAGGAGGCTTTCAAATTTTCTTTCTAGTGTCCTTCGTTTGGGAGAAAAATGCAAAGGTACAAGACAGCTTTTCCTTGCCAATATCTCTCTTTTGCAAAGAGCTGCGCATTGGAAAATTCAGGGCTATGTCGTGTAGATGATGGCCTAACAGGAGGCTTTAAAATTTTCTTTCTAGTGACCTTCGTTTGGGAGAAAAATGCAAAGGTACAAGACAGCTTTTCCTTGCCAATATCTCTCTTTTGCAAAGAGCTGCGCATTGGAAAATTCAGGGCTATGTCGTGTAGATGATGGCCTAACAGGAGGCTTTAAAATTTTCTTTCTAGTGTCCTTCGTTTGGGAGAAAAATGCAAAGGTACAAGACAGCTTTTCCTTGCCAATATCTCTCTTTTGCAAAGAGCTGCGCATTGGAAAATTCAGGGCTATGTCGTGTAGATGATGGCCTAACAGGAGGC
>NW_026968974.1:0-59570 GCF_028390025.1 Pseudophryne corroboree
CAATTTTGACCAAAATCGACAGGTCCGGGGCTTAGGGAATTTCTCATATGCCACAAAATGGTTGAAGCTCCTGTTCAAAAATGATGCTCCGAAATCAACTTCTGTCACCTTAGTGATACATTTTGGGATAGTACCTAAAGTTTAAAGCAGAAATTGGGGCACTTTTGAAATTTTCATTTTTTGACCAAAATCGACAGGTCCGGGGCTTAGGGAATTTCTCATATTCCACAAAACGGTTAAAGCTCCTGTTCAAAAATGATGCTCCGAAATCAACTTCTGTCACCTTAGTGATACATTTTGGGATAGTACCTAAAGTTTAAAGCAGAAATTGGGGCACTTTTGAAATTTTCATTTTTGTCCAAAATCAACAGGTCCGGGGCTTAGGGAATTTCTCATATTCCACAAAACGGTTAAAGCTCCTGTTCAAAAATGATGCTCCGAAATCAACTTCTGTCACCTTAGTGATACATTTTGGGATAGTACCTAAAGTTTAAAGCAGAAATTGGGGCACTTTTGAAATTTTCATTTTTTGACCAAAATCGACAGGTCCGGGGCTTAGGGAATTTCTCATATGCCACAAAACTGTTGAAGCTCATGCTCAAAAATGATGCTCCGAAATCCACTTCTGTCACCTTAGTGATACATTTTGGGATAGTACCTAAAGTTTAAAGCAGAAATTGGGGCACTTTTGAAATATTCATTTTTGACCAAAATCGACAGGTCCAGGGCTTAGGGAATTTCTCATATGCCACAAAACGGTTGAAGCTCCTGCTCAAAAATGATGCTCCGAAATCCACTTCTGTCACCTTAGTGATACATTTTGGGATAGTACCTAAAGTTTAAAGCAGAAATTGGGGCACTTTTGAAATTTTCATTTTTGACCAAAATCGACAAGTCCGGGGCTTAGGGAATTTCTCATATGCCACAAAACGGTTGAAGCTCCTGCTCAAAAATGATGCTCCGAAATCAACTTCTGTCACCTTAGTGATACATTTTGGGATAGTACCTAAAGTTTAAAGCAGAAATTGGGGCACTTTTGAAATTTTCATTTTTGACCAAAATCGACAGGTCCGGGGCTTAGGGAATTTCTCATATGCCACAAAATGGTTGAAGCTCCTGCTCAAAAATGATGCTCCGAAATCAACTTCTGTAACCTTAGTGATACATTTTGGGATAGTACCTAAAGTTTAAAGAAGAAATTGGGGCACTTTTGAAATTTTCATTTTTGACCAAAATCAACAGGTCCGGGGCTTAGGGAATTTCTCACATTCCACAAAATGGTTAAAGCTCCTGTTCAAAAATGATGCTCCGAAATCAACTTCTGTCACCTTAGTGATACATTTTGGGATAGTACCTAAAGTTTAAAACAGAAATTGGGGTACTTTTGAAATTTTCATTTTTGACCAAAATCGACAAGTCCGGGGCTTAGGGAATTTCTCATATGCCACAAAACGGTTGAAGCTCCTGCTCAAAAATGATGCTCCGAAATCAACTTCTGTCACCTTAGTGATACATTTTGGGATAGTACCTAAAGTTTAAAGCAGAAATGGGGGCACTTTTGAAATTTTCATTTTTGACCAAAATCGACAGGTCCGGGGCTTAGGGAATTTTTCATATGCCACAAAACGGTTGAAGCTCCTATTCAAAAAAGATACTCAAAAATCAACTTCTGTTACCTTAGTGATACATTTTGGGATAGTACCTAAAGTTTAAAGCAGAAATTGGGGCACTTTTGAAATTTTCATTTTTGTCCAAAATCGACAGGTTCGGGGCTTAGGGAATTTCTCATATTCCACAAAACGGTTAAAGCTCCTGTTCAAAAATGATGCTCCGAAATCAACTTCTGTCACCTTAGTGATACATTTTGGGATAGTACCTAAAGTTTAAAGCAGAAATTGGGGCACTTTTGAAATTTTCATTTTTGTCCAAAATCGACAGGTCCGGGGCTTAGGGAATTTCTCATATTCCACAAAACGGTTAAAGCTCCTGTTCAAAAATGATGCTCCGAAATCAACTTCTGTCACCTTAGTGATACATTTTGGGATAGTACCTAAAGTTTAAAGCAGAAATTGGGGCACTTTTGAAATTTTCATTTTGTCCAAAATCAACAGGTCCGGGGCTTAGGGAATTTCTCATATTCCACAAAACGGTTAAAGCTCCTGTTCAAAAATGATGCTCCGAAATCAACTTCTGTCACCTTAGTGATACATTTTGGGATAGTACCTAAAGTTTAAAGCAGAAATTGGGGCACTTTTGAAATTTTCATTTTTTGACCAAAATCGACAGGTCCGGGGCTTAGGGAATTTCTCATATGCCACAAAACGGTTGAAGCTCCTGCTCAAAAATGATGCTCCGAAATCCACTTCTGTCACCTTAGTGATACATTTTGGGATAGTACCTAAAGTTTAAAGCAGAAATTGGGGCACTTTTGAAATATTCATTTTTGACCAAAATCGACAGGTCCAGGGCTTAGGGAATTTCTCATATGCCACAAAACGGTTGAAGCTCCTGCTCAAAAATGATGCTCCGAAATCCACTTCTGTCACCTTAGTGATACATTTTGGGATAGTACCTAAAGTTTAAAGCAGAAATTGGGGCACTTTTGAAATTTTCATTTTTGACCAAAATCGACAAGTCCGGGGCTTAGGGAATTTCTCATATGCCACAAAACGGTTGAAGCTCCTGCTCAAAAATGATGCTCCGAAATCAACTTCTGTCACCTTAGTGATACATTTTGGGATAGTACCTAAAGTTTAAAGCAGAAATTGGGGCACTTTTGAAATATTCATTTTTGACCAAAATCGACAGGTCCAGGGCTTAGGGAATTTCTCATATGCCACAAAACGGTTGAAGCTCCTGCTCAAAAATGATGCTCCGAAATCCACTTCTGTCACCTTAGTGATACATTTTGGGATAGTACCTAAAGTTTAAAGCAGAAATTGGGGCACTTTTGAAATTTTCATTTTTGACCAAAATCGACAAGTCCGGGGCTTAGGGAATTTCTCATATGCCACAAAACGGTTGAAGCTCCTGCTCAAAAATGATGCTCCGAAATCAACTTCTGTCACCTTAGTGATACATTTTGGGATAGTACCTAAATTTTAAAGCAGAAATGGGGGCACTTTTGAAATTTTCATTTTTGACCAAAATCGACAGGTCCGGGGCTTAGGGAATTTCTCATATGCCACAAAACGGTTGAAGCTCCTGCTCAAAAATGATGCTCCAAAATCAACTTCTGTCACCTTAGTGATACATTTTGGGATAGTACCTAAAGTTTAAAGCAGAAATTGGGGCACTTTTGAAATTTTCATTTTTGACCAAAATCGACAGGTCCGGGGCTTAGGGAATTTCTCATATGCCACAAAACGGTTGAAGCTCCTATTCAAAAAAGATACTCCAAAATCAACTTCTGTTACCTTAGTGATACATTTTGGGATAGTACCTAAAGTTTAAAGCAGAAATTGGGGCACTTTTGAAATTTTCATTTTTGTCCAAAATCGACAGGTCCGGGGCTTAGGGAATTTCTCATATTCCACAAAACGGTTAAAGCTCCTGTTCAAAAATGATGCTCCATAATCAACTTCTGTCACCTTAGTGATACATTTTGGGATAGTACCTAAAGTTTAAAGCAGAAATTGGGGCACTTTTGAAATTTTCATTTTTGACCAAAATCGACAGGTCCGGGGCTTAGGGAATTTCTCATATGCCACAAAACGGTTGAAGCTCCTGCTCAAAAATGATGCTCCGAAATCAAATTCTGTCACCTTAGTGATACATTTTGGGATAGTACCTAAATTTTAAAGCAGAAATGGGGGCACTTTTGAAATTTTCATTTTTGACCAAAATCGACAGGTCCGGGGCTTAGGGAATTTCTCATATGCCACAAAACGGTTGAAGCTCCTGCTCAAAAATGATGCTCCGAAATCAACTTCTGTCACCTTAGTGATACATTTTGGGATAGTACCTAAAGTTTAAAGCAGAAATTGGGGCACTTTTGAAATATTCATTTTTGACCAAAATCGACAGGTCCAGGGCTTAGGGAATTTCTCATATGCCACAAAACGGTTGAAGCTCCTGCTCAAAAATGATGCTCCGAAATCCACTTCTGTCACCTTAGTGATACATTTTGGGATAGTACCTAAAGTTTAAAGCAGAAATTGGGGCACTTTTGAAATTTTCATTTTTGACCAAAATCGACAAGTCCGGGGCTTAGGGAATTTCTCATATGCCACAAAACGGTTGAAGCTCCTGCTCAAAAATGATGCTCCGAAATCAACTTCTGTCACCTTAGTGATACATTTTGGGATAGTACCTAAATTTTAAAGCAGAAATGGGGGCACTTTTGAAATTTTCATTTTTGACCAAAATCGACAGGTCCGGGGCTTAGGGAATTTCTCATATGCCACAAAACGGTTGAAGCTCCTGCTCAAAAATGATGCTCCAAAATCAACTTCTGTCACCTTAGTGATACATTTTGGGATAGTACCTAAAGTTTAAAGCAGAAATTGGGGCACTTTTGAAATTTTCATTTTTGACCAAAATCGACAGGTCCGGGGCTTAGGGAATTTCTCATATGCCACAAAACGGTTGAAGCTCCTATTCAAAAAAGATACTCCAAAATCAACTTCTGTTACCTTAGTGATACATTTTGGGATAGTACCTAAAGTTTAAAGCAGAAATTGGGGCACTTTTGAAATTTTCATTTTTGTCCAAAATCGACAGGTCCGGGGCTTAGGGAATTTCTCATATTCCACAAAACGGTTAAAGCTCCTGTTCAAAAATGATGCTCCATAATCAACTTCTGTCACCTTAGTGATACATTTTGGGATAGTACCTAAAGTTTAAAGCAGAAATTGGGGCACTTTTGAAATTTTCATTTTTGACCAAAATCGACAGGTCCGGGGCTTAGGGAATTTCTCATATGCCACAAAACGGTTGAAGCTCCTGCTCAAAAATGATGCTCCGAAATCAAATTCTGTCACCTTAGTGATACATTTTGGGATAGTACCTAAAGTTTAAAGCAGAAATTGGGGCACTTTTGAAATTTTCAATTTTGACCAAAATCGACAGGTCCGGGGCTTAGGGAATTTCTCATATGCCACAAAACGGTTGAAGCTCCTGTTCAAAAATGATGCTCCGAAATCAACTTCTGTCACCTTAGTGATACATTTTGGGATAGTACCTAAAGTTTAAAGCAGAAATTGGGGCACTTTTGAAATTTTCATTTTTGTCCAAAATCGACAGGTCCGGGGCTTAGGGAATTTCTCATATTCCACAAAACGGTTAAAGCTCCTGTTCAAAAATGATGCTCCGAAATCAACTTCTGTCACCTTAGTGATACATTTTGGGATAGTACCTAAAGTTTAAAGCAGAAATTGGGGCACTTTTGAAATTTTCATTTTTGACCAAAATCGACAGGTCCGGGGCTTAGGGAATTTCTCATATGCCACAAAATGGTTGAAGCTTCTGCTCAAAAATGATGCTCCGAAATCCACTTCTGTCACCTTAGTGATACATTTTGGGATAGTACCTAAAGTTTAAAGCAGAAATTGGGGCACTTTTGAAATTTTCCTTTTTGACCAAAATCGACAGGTCCAGGGCTTAGGGAATTTCTCATATGCCTCAAAACGGTTGAAGCTCCTGCTCAAAAATGATGCTCCGAAATCAACTTCTGTCACCTTAGTGATACATTTTGGGATAGTACCTAAAGTTTAAAGCAGAAATTGGGGCACTTTTGAAATTTTCATTTTTGACCAAAATCGACAGGTCCGGGGCTTAGGGAATTTCTCATATGCCACAATACGGTTGAAGCTCCTGCTCAAAAATGATGCTCCGAAATCAACTTCTGTCACCTTAGTAATACATTTTGGGATAGTACCTAAAGTTTAAAGCAGAAATTGGGGCACTTTTGAAATTTTCATTTTTGACCAAAATCGACAGGTACGGGGCTTAGGGAATTTCTCATATGCCACAAAACGGTTGAAACTCCTGCTCAAAAATGATGCTCCGAAATCAACTTTTGTCACCTTAGTGATACATTTTGGGATAGTACCTAAAGTTTAAAGCAGAAATTGGGGCACTTTTGAAATTTTCATTTTTGACCAAAATCGACAGGTCCGGGGCTTAGGGAATTTTTCATATGTCACAAAACGGTTGAAACTCCTGCTCAAAAATGATGCTCCGAAATCAACTTTTGTCACCTTAGTGATACATTTTGGGATAGTACCTAAAGTTTAAAGCAGAAATTGGGGCACTTTTGAAATTTTCATTTTTGACCAAAATCGACAGGTCCGGGGCTTAGGGAATTTCTCATATGCCACAAAATGGTTGAAGCTCCTGCTCAAAAATGATGCTCCGAAATCAACTTCTGTCACCTTAGTGATACATTTTGGGATAGTAACTAAAGTTTAAAGCAGAAATTGGGGCACTTTTGAAATTTTCATTTTTGACCAAAATCAACAGGTCCGGGGCTTATGGAATTTCTCACATTCCACAAAATGGTTAAAGCTCCTGTTCAAAAATGATGCTCCGAAATCAACTTCTGTCACCTTAGTTATACATTTTGGAATAGTACCTAAAGTTTAAAACAGAAATTGGGGTACTTTTGAAATTTTCATTTTTGACCAAAATCGACAGGTCCGGGGCTTAGGGAATTTCTCATATGCCACAAAACGGTTGAAGCTCCTGTTCAAAAATGATGCTCCAAAATCAACTTCTGTCACCTTAGTGATACATTTTGAGATAGTACCTAAAGTTTAAAGCAGAAATTGGGGCACTTTTGAAATTTTCATTTTTGACCAAAATCGACAGGTCCGGGGCTTAGGGAATTTCTCATATGCCACAAAACGGTTGAAGCTCCTATTCAAAAAAGATACTCCAAAATCAACTTCTGTTACCTTAGTGATACATTTTGGGATAGTACCTAAAGTTTAAAGCAGAAATTGGGGCACTTTTGAAATTTTCATTTTTGTCCAAAATCAACAGGTCCGGGGCTTAGGGAATTTCTTATATTCCACAAAACGGTTAAAGCTCCTGTTCAAAAATGATGCTCCGAAATCAACTTCTGTCACCTTAGTGATACATTTTGGGATAGTACCTAAAGTTTAAAGCAGAAATTGGGGCACTTTTGAAATTTTCATTTTTGACCAAAATCGACAGGTCCGGGGCTTAGGGAATTTCTCATATGCCACAAAACGGTTGAAGCTCCTATTCAAAAAAGATACTCCAAAATCAACTTCTGTTACCTTAGTGATACATTTTGGGATAGTACCTAAAGTTTAAAGCAGAAATTGGGGCACTTTTGAAATTTTCATTTTTGTCCAAAATCGACAGGTCCGGGGCTTAGGGAATTTCTCATATTCCACAAAACGGTTAAAGCTCCTGTTCAAAAATGATGCTCCATAATCAACTTCTGTCACCTTAGTGATACATTTTGGGATAGTACCTAAAGTTTAAAGCAGAAATTGGGGCACTTTTGAAATTTTCATTTTTGACCAAAATCGACAGGTCCGGGGCTTAGGGAATTTCTCATATGCCACAAAACGGTTGAAGCTCCTGCTCAAAAATGATGCTCCGAAATCAAATTCTGTCACCTTAGTGATACATTTTGGGATAGTACCTAAATTTTAAAGCAGAAATGGGGGCACTTTTGAAATTTTCATTTTTGACCAAAATCGACAGGTCCGGGGCTTAGGGAATTTCTCATATGCCACAAAACGGTTGAAGCTCCTGCTCAAAAATGATGCTCCGAAATCAACTTCTGTCACCTTAGTGATACATTTTGGGATAGTACCTAAAGTTTAAAGCAGAAATTGGGGCACTTTTGAAATATTCATTTTTGACCAAAATCGACAGGTCCAGGGCTTAGGGAATTTCTCATATGCCACAAAACGGTTGAAGCTCCTGCTCAAAAATGATGCTCCGAAATCCACTTCTGTCACCTTAGTGATACATTTTGGGATAGTACCTAAAGTTTAAAGCAGAAATTGGGGCACTTTTGAAATTTTCATTTTTGACCAAAATCGACAAGTCCGGGGCTTAGGGAATTTCTCATATGCCACAAAACGGTTGAAGCTCCTGCTCAAAAATGATGCTCCGAAATCAACTTCTGTCACCTTAGTGATACATTTTGGGATAGTACCTAAATTTTAAAGCAGAAATGGGGGCACTTTTGAAATTTTCATTTTTGACCAAAATCGACAGGTCCGGGGCTTAGGGAATTTCTCATATGCCACAAAACGGTTGAAGCTCCTGCTCAAAAATGATGCTCCAAAATCAACTTCTGTCACCTTAGTGATACATTTTGGGATAGTACCTAAAGTTTAAAGCAGAAATTGGGGCACTTTTGAAATTTTCATTTTTGACCAAAATCGACAGGTCCGGGGCTTAGGGAATTTCTCATATGCCACAAAACGGTTGAAGCTCCTATTCAAAAAAGATACTCCAAAATCAACTTCTGTTACCTTAGTGATACATTTTGGGATAGTACCTAAAGTTTAAAGCAGAAATTGGGGCACTTTTGAAATTTTCATTTTTGTCCAAAATCGACAGGTCCGGGGCTTAGGGAATTTCTCATATTCCACAAAACGGTTAAAGCTCCTGTTCAAAAATGATGCTCCATAATCAACTTCTGTCACCTTAGTGATACATTTTGGGATAGTACCTAAAGTTTAAAGCAGAAATTGGGGCACTTTTGAAATTTTCATTTTTGACCAAAATCGACAGGTCCGGGGCTTAGGGAATTTCTCATATGCCACAAAACGGTTGAAGCTCCTGCTCAAAAATGATGCTCCGAAATCAAATTCTGTCACCTTAGTGATACATTTTGGGATAGTACCTAAAGTTTAAAGCAGAAATTGGGGCACTTTTGAAATTTTCAATTTTGACCAAAATCGACAGGTCCGGGGCTTAGGGAATTTCTCATATGCCACAAAACGGTTGAAGCTCCTGTTCAAAAATGATGCTCCGAAATCAACTTCTGTCACCTTAGTGATACATTTTGGGATAGTACCTAAAGTTTAAAGCAGAAATTGGGGCACTTTTGAAATTTTCATTTTTGTCCAAAATCGACAGGTCCGGGGCTTAGGGAATTTCTCATATTCCACAAAACGGTTAAAGCTCCTGTTCAAAAATGATGCTCCGAAATCAACTTCTGTCACCTTAGTGATACATTTTGGGATAGTACCTAAAGTTTAAAGCAGAAATTGGGGCACTTTTGAAATTTTCATTTTTGACCAAAATCGACAGGTCCGGGGCTTAGGGAATTTCTCATATGCCACAAAATGGTTGAAGCTTCTGCTCAAAAATGATGCTCCGAAATCCACTTCTGTCACCTTAGTGATACATTTTGGGATAGTACCTAAAGTTTAAAGCAGAAATTGGGGCACTTTTGAAATTTTCCTTTTTGACCAAAATCGACAGGTCCAGGGCTTAGGGAATTTCTCATATGCCTCAAAACGGTTGAAGCTCCTGCTCAAAAATGATGCTCCGAAATCAACTTCTGTCACCTTAGTGATACATTTTGGGATAGTACCTAAAGTTTAAAGCAGAAATTGGGGCACTTTTGAAATTTTCATTTTTGACCAAAATCGACAGGTCCGGGGCTTAGGGAATTTCTCATATGCCACAATACGGTTGAAGCTCCTGCTCAAAAATGATGCTCCGAAATCAACTTCTGTCACCTTAGTAATACATTTTGGGATAGTACCTAAAGTTTAAAGCAGAAATTGGGGCACTTTTGAAATTTTCATTTTTGACCAAAATCGACAGGTACGGGGCTTAGGGAATTTCTCATATGCCACAAAACGGTTGAAACTCCTGCTCAAAAATGATGCTCCGAAATCAACTTTTGTCACCTTAGTGATACATTTTGGGATAGTACCTAAAGTTTAAAGCAGAAATTGGGGCACTTTTGAAATTTTCATTTTTGACCAAAATCGACAGGTCCGGGGCTTAGGGAATTTTTCATATGTCACAAAACGGTTGAAACTCCTGCTCAAAAATGATGCTCCGAAATCAACTTTTGTCACCTTAGTGATACATTTTGGGATAGTACCTAAAGTTTAAAGCAGAAATTGGGGCACTTTTGAAATTTTCATTTTTGACCAAAATCGACAGGTCCGGGGCTTAGGGAATTTCTCATATGCCACAAAATGGTTGAAGCTCCTGCTCAAAAATGATGCTCCGAAATCAACTTCTGTCACCTTAGTGATACATTTTGGGATAGTAACTAAAGTTTAAAGCAGAAATTGGGGCACTTTTGAAATTTTCATTTTTGACCAAAATCAACAGGTCCGGGGCTTATGGAATTTCTCACATTCCACAAAATGGTTAAAGCTCCTGTTCAAAAATGATGCTCCGAAATCAACTTCTGTCACCTTAGTTATACATTTTGGAATAGTACCTAAAGTTTAAAACAGAAATTGGGGTACTTTTGAAATTTTCATTTTTGACCAAAATCGACAGGTCCGGGGCTTAGGGAATTTCTCATATGCCACAAAACGGTTGAAGCTCCTGTTCAAAAATGATGCTCCAAAATCAACTTCTGTCACCTTAGTGATACATTTTGAGATAGTACCTAAAGTTTAAAGCAGAAATTGGGGCACTTTTGAAATTTTCATTTTTGACCAAAATCGACAGGTCCGGGGCTTAGGGAATTTCTCATATGCCACAAAACGGTTGAAGCTCCTATTCAAAAAAGATACTCCAAAATCAACTTCTGTTACCTTAGTGATACATTTTGGGATAGTACCTAAAGTTTAAAGCAGAAATTGGGGCACTTTTGAAATTTTCATTTTTGTCCAAAATCAACAGGTCCGGGGCTTAGGGAATTTCTTATATTCCACAAAACGGTTAAAGCTCCTGTTCAAAAATGATGCTCCGAAATCAACTTCTGTCACCTTAGTGATACATTTTGGGATAGTACCTAAAGTTTAAAGCAGAAATTGGGGCACTTTTGAAATTTTCATTTTTTTACCAAAATCGACAGGTCCGGGGCTTAGGGAATTTCTCATATGCCACAAAACGGTTGAAGCTCCTGCTCAAAAATGATGCTCCGAAATCCACTTCTGTCACCTTAGTGATACATTTTGGGATAGTACCTAAAGTTTAAAGCAGAAATTGGGGCACTTTTGAAATATTCATTTTTGACCAAAATCGACAGGTCCAGGGCTTAGGGAATTTCTCATATGCCACAAAACGGTTGAAGCTCCTGCTCAAAAATGATGCTCCGAAATCCACTTCTGTCACCTTAGTGATACATTTTGGGATAGTACCTAAAGTTTAAAGCAGAAATTGGGGCACTTTTGAAATTTTCATTTTTGACCAAAATCGACAAGTCCGGGGCTTAGGGAATTTCTCATATGCCACAAAACGGTTGAAGCTCCTGCTCAAAAAGGATGCTCCGAAATCAACTTTTGTCACCTTAGTGATACATTTTGGGATAGTACCTAAAGTTTAAAGCAGAAATTGGGGCACTTTTGAAATTTTCATTTTTGACAAAAATCGACAGGTCCGGGGCTTAGGGAATTTCTCATATGCCACAAAATGGTTGAAGCTCCTGCTCAAAAATGATGCTCCGAAATCAACTTCTGTCACCTTAGTGATACATTTTGGGATAGTACCTAAAGTTTAAAGCAGATATTGGGGCACTTTTGAAATTTTCATTTTTGACCAAAATCAACAGGTCCGGGGCTTAGGGAATTTCTCACATTTCACAAAATGGTTAAAGCTCCTGTTCAAAAATGATGCTCCGAAATCAACTTCTGTCACCTTAGTGATACATTTTGGGATAGTACCTAAAGTTTAAAGCAGAAATTGGGGCACTTTTGAAATTTTCATTTTTTGACCAAAATCGACAGGTCCGGGGCTTAGGGAATTTCTCATATTCCACAAAACGGTTAAAGCTCCTGTTCAAAAATGATGCTCCGAAATCAACTTCTGTCACCTTAGTGATACATTTTGGGATAGTACCTAAAGTTTAAAGCAGAAATTGGGGCACTTTTGAAATTTTCATTTTTGTCCAAAATCAACAGGTCCGGGGCTTAGGGAATTTCTCATATTCCACAAAACGGTTAAAGCTCCTGTTCAAAAATGATGCTCCGAAATCAACTTCTGTCACCTTAGTGATACATTTTGGGATAGTACCTAAAGTTTAAAGCAGAAATTGGGGCACTTTTGAAATTTTCATTTTTTGACCAAAATCGACAGGTCCGGGGCTTAGGGAATTTCTCATATGCCACAAAACGGTTGAAGCTCCTGCTCAAAAATGATGCTCCGAAATCCACTTCTGTCACCTTAGTGATACATTTTGGGATAGTACCTAAAGTTTAAAGCAGAAATTGGGGCACTTTTGAAATTTTCATTTTTGACCAAAATCGACAAGTCCGGGGCTTAGGGAATTTCTCATATGCCACAAAACGGTTGAAGCTCCTGCTCAAAAATGATGCTCCGAAATCAACTTCTGTCACCTTAGTGATACATTTTGGGATAGTACCTAAAGTTTAAAGCAGAAATGGGGGCACTTTTGAAATTTTCATTTTTGACCAAAATCGACAGGTCCGGGGCTTAGGGAATTTCTCATATGCCACAAAATGGTTGAAGCTCCTGCTCAAAAATGATGCTCCGAAATCAACTTCTGTCTCCTTAGTGATACATTTTGGGATAGTACCTAAAGTTTAAAGCAGAAATTGGGGCACTTTTGAAATTTTCATTTTTGACCAAAATCAACAGGTCCGGGGCTTAGGGAATTTCTCACATTCCACAAAATGGTTAAAGCTCCTGTTCAAAAATGATGCTCCGAAATCAACTTCTGTCACCTTAGTGATACATTTTGGGATAGTACCTAAAGTTTAAAACAGAAATTGGGGTACTTTTGAAATTTTCATTTTTGACCAAAATCGACAAGTCCGGGGCTTAGGGAATTTCTCATATGCCACAAAACGGTTGAAGCTCCTGCTCAAAAATGATGCTCCGAAATCAACTTCTGTCACCTTAGTGATACATTTTGGGATAGTACCTAAAGTTTAAAGCAGAAATGGGGGCACTTTTGAAATTATCATTTTTGACCAAAATCGACAGGTCCGGGGCTTAGGGAATTTCTCATATGCCACAAAACGGTTGAAGCTCCTATTCAAAAAAGATACTCCAAAATCAACTTCTGTTACCTTAGTGATACATTTTGGGATAGTACCTAAAGTTTAAAGCAGAAATTGGGGCACTTTTGAAATTTTCATTTTTGTCCAAAATCAACAGGTCCGGGGCTTAGGGAATTTCTCATATTCCACAAAACGGTTAAAGCTCCTGTTCAAAAATGATGCTCCGAAATCAACTTCTGTCACCTTAGTGATACATTTTGGGATAGTACCTAAAGTTTAAAGCAGAAATTGGGGCACTTTTGAAATTTTCATTTTTTGACCAAAATCGACAGGTCCAGGGCTTAGGGAATTTCTCATATGCCACAAAACGGTTGAAGCTCCTGCTCAAAAATGATGCTCCGAAATCCACTTCTGTCACCTTAGTGATACATTTTGGGATAGTACCTAAAGTTTAAAGCAGAAATTGGGGCACTTTTGAAATTTTCATTTTTGACCAAAATCGACAGGTCCGGGGCTTAGGGAATTTCTCATATGCCACAAAACGGTTGAAGCTCCTGCTCAAAAAGGATGCTCCGAAATCAACTTCTGTCACCTTAGTGATACATTTTGGGATAGTACCTAAAGTTTAAAGCAGAAATGGGGGCACTTTTGAAATTTTCATTTTTGACCAAAATCGACAGGTCCGGGGCTTAGGGAATTTCTCATATGCCACAAAATGGTTGAAGCTCCTGCTCAAAAATGATGCTCCGAAATCAACTTCTGTCACCTTAGTGATACATTTTGGGATAGTACCTAAAGTTTAAAGCAGAAATTGGGGCACTTTTGAAATTTTCATTTTTGACCAAAATCAACAGGTCCGGGGCTTAGGGAATTTCTCACATTCCACAAAATGGTTAAAGCTCCTGTTCAAAAATGATGCTCCGAAATCAACTTCTGTCACCTTAGTTATACATTTTGGGATAGTACCTAAAGTTTAAAACAGAAATTGGGGTACTTTTGAAATTTTCATTTTTGACCAAAATCGACAGGTCCGGGGCTTAGGGAATTTCTCATATGCCACAAAACGGTTGAAGCTCCTGTTCAAAAATGATGCTCCAAAATCAACTTCTGTCACCTTAGTGATACATTTTGAGATAGTACCTAAAGTTTAAAGCAGAAATTGGGGCACTTTTGAAATTTTCATTTTTGACCAAAATCAACAGGTCCGGGGCTTAGGGAATTTCTCATATTCCACAAAACGGTTAAAGCTCCTGTTCAAAAATGATGCTCCGAAATCAACTTCTGTCACCTTAGTGATACATTTTGGGATAGTACCTAAAGTTTAAAGCAGAAATTGGGGCACTTTTGAAATTTTCATTTTTTGACCAAAATCGACAGGTCCGGGGCTTAGGGAATTTCTCATATGCCTCAAAACGGTTGAAGCTCCTGCTCAAAAATGATGCTCCGAAATCCACTTCTGTCACCTTAGTGATACATTTTGGGATAGTACCTAAAGTTTAAAGCAGAAATTGGGGCACTTTTGAAATTTTCATTTTTGACCAAAATCAACAAGTCCGGGGCTTAGGGAATTTCTCATATGCCACAAAACGGTTGAAGCTCCTGCTCAAAAATGATGCTCCGAAATCAACTTCTGTCACCTTAGTGATACATTTTGGGATAGTACCTAAAGTTTAAAGCAGAAATGGGGGCACTTTTGAAATTTTCATTTTTGACCAAAATCGACAGGTCCGGGGCTTAGGGAATTTCTCATATGCCACAAAACGGTTGAAGCTCCAGCTCAAAAATGATGCTCCAAAATCAACTTCTGTCACCTTAGTGATACATTTTGGGATAGTACCTAAAGTTTAAAGCAGAAATTGGGGCACTTTTGAAATTTTCATTTTTGACCAAAATCGACAGGTCCGGGGCTTAGGGAATTTCTCATATGCCACAAAACGGTTGAAACTCCTGCTCAAAAATGATGCTCCGAAATCAACTTTTGTCACCTTAGTGATACATTTTGGGATAGTACCTAAAGTTTAAAGCAGAAATTGGGGCACTTTTGAAATTTTCATTTTTGACCAAAATCGACAGGTCCGGGGCTTAGGGAATTTCTCATATGCCACAAAATGGTTGAAGCTCCTGCTCAAAAATGATGCTCCGAAATCAACTTCTGTCACCTTAGTGATACATTTTGGGATAGTACCTAAAGTTTAAAGCAGAAATTGGGGCACTTTTGAAATTTTCATTTTTGACCAAAATCGACAGGTCCCGGGCTTAGGGAATTTCTCATATGCCACAAAACGGTTGAAGCTCCTGCTCAAAAAGGATGCTCCGAAATCAACTTCTGTCACCTTAGTGATACATTTTGGGATAGTACCTAAAGTTTAAAGCAGAAATGGGGGCACTTTTGAAATTTTCATTTTTGACCAAAATCGACAGGTCCGGGGCTTAGGGAATTTCTCATATGCCACAAAATGGTTGAAGCTCCTGCTCAAAAATGATGCTCCGAAATCAACTTCTGTCACCTTAGTGATACATTTTGGGATAGTACCTAAAGTTTAAAGCAGAAATTGGGGCACTTTTGAAATTTTCATTTTTGACCAAAATCAACAGGTCCGGGGCTTAGGGAATTTCTCACATTCCACAAAATGGTTAAAGCTCCTGTTCAAAAATGATGCTCCGAAATCAACTTCTGTCACCTTAGTTATACATTTTGGGATAGTACCTAAAGTTTAAAACAGAAATTGGGGTACTTTTGAAATTTTCATTTTTGACCAAAATCGACAGGTCCGGGGCTTAGGGAATTTCTCATATGCCACAAAACGGTTGAAGCTCCTGTTCAAAAATGATGCTCCAAAATCAACTTCTGTCACCTTAGTGATACATTTTGAGATAGTACCTAAAGTTTAAAGCAGAAATTGGGGCACTTTTGAAATTTTCATTTTTTGACCAAAATCGACAGGTCCGGGGCTTAGGGAATTTCTCATATGCCACAAAACGGTTGAAGCTCCTGCTCAAAAATGATGCTCCGAAATCCACTTCTGTCACCTTAGTGATACATTTTGGGATAGTACCTAAAGTTTAAAGCAGAAATTGGGGCACTTTTGAAATTTTCATTTTTGACCAAAATCAACAAGTCCGGGGCTTAGGGAATTTCTCATATGCCACAAAACGGTTGAAGCTCCTGCTCAAAAATGATGCTCCGAAATCAACTTCTGTCACCTTAGTGATACATTTTGGGATAGTACCTAAAGTTTAAAGCAGAAATGGGGGCACTTTTGAAATTTTCATTTTTGACCAAAATCGACAGGTCCGGGGCTTAGGGAATTTCTCATATGCCACAAAACGGTTGAAGCTCCAGCTCAAAAATGATGCTCCAAAATCAACTTCTGTCACCTTAGTGATACATTTTGGGATAGTACCTAAAGTTTAAAGCAGAAATTGGGGCACTTTTGAAATTTTCATTTTTGACCAAAATCGACAGGTCCGGGGCTTAGGGAATTTCTCATATGCCACAAAACGGTTGAAACTCCTGCTCAAAAATGATGCTCCGAAATCAACTTTGTCACCTTAGTGATACATTTTGGGATAGTAACTAAAGTTTAAAGCAGAAATTGGGGCACTTTTGAAATTTTCATTTTTGACCAAAATCGACAGGTCCGGGGCTTAGGGAATTTCTCATATGCCACAAAATGGTTGAAGCTCCTGCTCAAAAATGATGCTCCGAAATCAACTTCTGTCACCTTAGTGATACATTTTGGGATAGTACCTAAAGTTTAAAGCAGAAATTGGGGCACTTTTGAAATTTTCATTTTTGACCAAAATCAACAGGTCCGGGGCTTAGGGAATTTCTCACATTCCACAAAATGGTTAAAGCTCCTGTTCAAAAATGATGCTCCGAAATCAACTTCTGTCACCTTAGTGATACATTTTGGGATAGAACCTAAAGTTTAAAACAGAAATTGGGGTACTTTTGAAATTTTCATTTTTGACCAAAATCGACAAGTCCGGGGCTTAGGGAATTTCTCATATGCCACAAAACGGTTGAAGCTCCTGCTCAAAAATGATGCTCCGAAATCAACTTCTGTCACCTTAGTGATACATTTTGGGATAGTACCTAAAGTTTAAAGCAGAAATGGGGGCACTTTTGAAATTTTCATTTTTGACCAAAATCGACAGGTCCGGGGCTTAGGGAATTTCTCATATGCCACAAAACGGTTGAAGCTCCTATTCAAAAAAGATACTCCAAAATCAACTTCTGTTACCTTAGTGATACATTTTGGGATAGTACCTAAAGTTTAAAGCAGAAATTGGGGCACTTTTGAAATTTTCATTTTTGTCCAAAATCGACAGGTCCGGGGCTTAGGGAATTTCTCATATGCCACAAAACGGTTGAAACTCCTGCTCAAAAATGATGCTCCGAAATCAACTTTTGTCACCTTAGTGATACATTTTGGGATAGTACCTAAAGTTTAAAGCAGAAATTGGGGCACTTTTGAAATTTTCATTTTTGACCAAAATCGACAGGTCCGGGGCTTAGGGAATTTCTCATATGCCACAAAACGGTTGAAGCTCCTGCTCAAAAATGATGCTCCGAAATCCACTTCTGTCACCTTAGTGATACATTTTGGGATAGTACCTAAAGTTTAAAGCAGAAATTGGGGCACTTTTGAAATTTTCATTTTTGACCAAAATCGACAGGTCCGGGGCTTAGGGAATTTCTCATATGCCACAAAACAGTTGAAGCTCCTGCTCAAAAATGATGCTCCGAAATCAACTTCTGTCACCTTAGTGATACATTTTGGGATAGTACCTAAAGTTTAAAGCAGAAATTGGGGCACTTTTGAAATTTTCAATTTTGACCAAAATCGACAGGTCCGGGGCTTAGGGAATTTCTCATATTCCACAAAACGGTTAAAGCTCCTGTTCAAAAATGATGCTCCGAAATCAACTTCTGTCACCTTAGTGATACATTTTGGGATAGTACCTAAAGTTTAAAGCAGAAATTGGGGCACTTTTGAAATTTTCATTTTTGACCAAAATCGACAGGTCCGGGGCTTAGGGAATTTCTCATATGCCACAAAACGGTTGAAGCTCCTGTTCAAAAATGATGCTCCAAAATCAACTTATGTCACCTTAGTGTTACATTTTGAGATAGTACCTAAAGTTTAAAGCAGAAATTGGGGCACTTTTGAAATTTTCATTTTTGACCAAAATCGACCAGTCCGGGGCTTAGGGAATTTCTCATATGCCACAAAACGGTTGAAGCTCCTGCTCAAAAATGATGCTCCGAAATCAACTTCTGTCACCTTAGTGATACATTTTGGGATAGTACCTAAAGTTTAAAGCAGAAATGGGGGCACTTTTGAAATTTTCATTTTTGACCAAAATCGACAGGTCCGGGGCTTAGGGAATTTCTCATATGCCACAAAACGGTTGAAGCTCCTATTCAAAAAAGATACTCCAAAATCAACTTCTGTTACCTTAGTGATACATTTTGGGATAGTACCTAAAGTTTAAAGCAGAAATTGGGGCACTTTTGAAATTTTCAATTTTGACCAAAATCGACAGGTCCGGGGCTTAGGGAATTTCTCATATTCCACAAAACGGTTAGAGCTCCTGTTCAAAAATGATGCTCCGAAATCAACTTCTGTCACCTTAGTGATACATTTTGGGATAGTACCTAAAGTTTAAAGCAGAAATTGGGGCACTTTTGAAATTTTCATTTTTGTCCAAAATCAACAGGTCCGGGGCTTAGGGAATTTCTCATATTCCACAAAACGGTTAAAGCTCCTGTTCAAAAATGATGCTCCGAAATCAACTTCTGTCACCTTAGTGATACATTTTGGGATAGTACCTAAAGTTTAAAGCAGAAATTGGGGCACTTTTGAAATTTTCATTTTTTGACCAAAATCGACAGGTCCGGGGCTTAGGGAATTTCTCATATGCCACAAAACGGTTGAAGCTCCTGCTCAAAAATGATGCTCCGAAATTCACTTCTGTCACCTTAGTGATACATTTTGGGATAGTACCTAAAGTTTAAAGCAGAAATTGGGGCACTTTTGAAATATTCATTTTTGACCAAAATCGACAGGTCCAGGGCTTAGGGAATTTCTCATATGCCACAAAACGGTTGAAGCTCCTGCTCAAAAATGATGCTCCGAAATCCACTTCTGTCACCTTAGTGATACATTTTGGGATAGTACCTAAAGTTTAAAGCAGAAATGGGGGCACTTTTGAAATTTTCATTTTTGACCAAAATCGACAGGTCCGGGGCTTAGGGAATTTCTCATATGCCACAAAACGGTTGAAGCTCCTGCTCAAAAATGATGCTCCAAAATCAACTTCTGTCACCTTAGTGATACATTTTGGGATAGTACCTAAAGTTTAAAGCAGAAATTGGGGCACTTTTGAAATTTTCATTTTTGACCAAAATCGACAGGTCCGGGGCTTAGGGAATTTCTCATATGCCACAAAATGGTTGAAGCTCCTGCTCAAAAATGATGCTCCGAAATCAACTTCTGTCACCTTAGTGATACATTTTGGGATAGTACCTAAAGTTTAAAGAAGAAATTGGGGCACTTTTGAAATTTTCATTTTTGACCAAAATCAACAGGTCCGGGGCTTAGGGAATTTCTCACATTTCACAAAATGGTTAAAGCTCCTGTTCAAAAATGATGCTCCGAAATCAACTTCTGTCACCTTAATTATACATTTTGGGATAGTACCTAAAGTTTAAAACAGAAATTGGGGTACTTTTGAAATTTTCATTTTTGACCAAAATCGACAGGTCCGGGGCTTAGGGAATTTCTCATATGCCACAAAACGGTTGAAGCTCCTGTTCAAAAATGATGCTCCAAAATCAACTTCTGTCACCTTAGTGTTACATTTTGAGATAGTACCTAAAGTTTAAAGCAGAAATTGGGGCACTTTTGAAATTTTCATTTTTGACCAAAATCGACAAGTCCGGGGCTTAGGGAATTTCTCATATGCCACAAAACGGTTGAAGCTCCTGCTCAAAAATGATGCTCCGAAATCAACTTCTGTCACCTTAGTGATACATTTTGGGATAGTACCTAAAGTTTAAAGCAGAAATGGGGGCTCTTTTGAAATTTTCATTTTTGACCAAAATCGACAGGTCCGGGGCTTAGGGAATTTCTCATATGCCACAAAACGGTTGAAGCTCCTATTCAAAAAAGATACTCCAAAATCAACTTCTGTTACCTTAGTGATACATTTTGGGATAGTACCTAAAGTTTAAAGCAGAAATTGGGGCACTTTTGAAATTTTCAATTTTGACCAAAATCGACAGGTCCGGGGCTTAGGGAATTTCTCATATGCCACAAAATGGTTGAAGCTCCTGTTCAAAAATGATGCTCCGAAATCAACTTCTGTCACCTTAGTGATACATTTTGGGATAGTACCTAAAGTTTAAAGCAGAAATTGGGGCACTTTTGAAATTTTCATTTTTTGACCAAAATCGACAGGTCCGGGGCTTAGGGAATTTCTCATATTCCACAAAACGGTTAAAGCTCCTGTTCAAAAATGATGCTCCGAAATCAACTTCTGTCACCTTAGTGATACATTTTGGGATAGTACCTAAAGTTTAAAGCAGAAATTGGGGCACTTTTGAAATTTTCATTTTTGTCCAAAATCAACAGGTCCGGGGCTTAGGGAATTTCTCATATTCCACAAAACGGTTAACGCTCCTGTTCAAAAATGATGCTCCGAAATCCACTTCTGTCACCTTAGTGATACATTTTGGGATAGTACCTAAAGTTTAAAGCAGAAATGGGGGCACTTTTGAAATTTTCATTTTTGACCAAAATCGACAGGTCCGGGGCTTAGGGAATTTCTCATATGCCACAAAACGGTTGAAGCTCCTGCTCAAAAATGATGCTCCAAAATCAACTTCTGTCACCTTAGTGATACATTTTGGGATAGTACCTAAAGTTTAAAGCAGAAATTGGGGCACTTTTGAAATTTTCATTTTTGACCAAAATCGACAGGTCCGGGGCTTAGGGAATTTCTCATATGCCACAAAATGGTTGAAGCTCCTGCTCAAAAATGATGCTCCGAAATCAACTTCTGTCACCTTAGTG
Source organism: Pseudophryne corroboree (assembly GCF_028390025.1). Taxonomy (NCBI): domain Eukaryota; kingdom Metazoa; phylum Chordata; class Amphibia; order Anura; family Myobatrachidae; genus Pseudophryne; species Pseudophryne corroboree. The sequence goes on from NW_026968974.1 coordinate 21,179, forward strand.
ATACATTTTGGGATAGTACCTAAAGTTTAAAGAAGAAATTGGGGCACTTTTGAAATTTTCATTTTTGACCAAAATCAACAGGACCGGGGCTTAGGGAATTTCTCACATTTCACAAAATGGTTAAAGCTCCTGTTCAAAAATGATGCTCCGAAATCAACTTCTGTCACCTTAATTATACATTTTGGGATAGTACCTAAAGTTTAAAACAGAAATTGGGGTACTTTTGAAATTTTCATTTTTGACCAAAATCGACAGGTCCGGGGCTTAGGGAATTTCTCATATGCCACAAAACGGTTGAAGCTCCTGTTCAAAAATGATGCTCCAAAATCAACTTCTGTCACCTTAGTGTTACATTTTGAGATAGTACCTAAAGTTTAAAGCAGAAATTGGGGCACTTTTGAAATTTTCATTTTTGACCAAAATCGACAAGTCCGGGGCTTAGGGAATTTCTCATATGCCACAAAACGGTTGAAGCTCCTGCTCAAAAATGATGCTCCGAAATCAACTTCTGTCACCTTAGTGATACATTTTGGGATAGTACCTAAAGTTTAAAGCAGAAATGGGGGCTCTTTTGAAATTTTCATTTTTGACCAAAATCGACAGGTCCGGGGCTTAGGGAATTTCTCATATGCCACAAAACGGTTGAAGCTCCTATTCAAAAAAGATACTCCAAAATCAACTTCTGTTACCTTAGTGATACATTTTGGGATAGTACCTAAAGTTTAAAGCAGAAATTGGGGCACTTTTGAAATTTTCAATTTTGACCAAAATCGACAGGTCCGGGGCTTAGGGAATTTCTCATATGCCACAAAATGGTTGAAGCTCCTGTTCAAAAATGATGCTCCGAAATCAACTTCTGTCACCTTAGTGATACATTTTGGGATAGTACCTAAAGTTTAAAGCAGAAATTGGGGCACTTTTGAAATTTTCATTTTTTGACCAAAATCGACAGGTCCGGGGCTTAGGGAATTTCTCATATTCCACAAAACGGTTAAAGCTCCTGTTCAAAAATGATGCTCCGAAATCAACTTCTGTCACCTTAGTGATACATTTTGGGATAGTACCTAAAGTTTAAAGCAGAAATTGGGGCACTTTTGAAATTTTCATTTTTGTCCCAAATCAACAGGTCCGGGGCTTAGGGAATTTCTCATATTCCACAAAACGGTTAACGCTCCTGTTCAAAAATGATGCTCCGAAATCAACTTCTGTCACCTTAGTGATACATTTTGGGATAGTACCTAAAGTTTAAAGCAGAAATTGGGGCACTTTTGAAATTTTCATTTTTTGACCAAAATCGACAGGTCCGGGGCTTAGGGAATTTCTCATATGCCACAAAACGGTTGAAGCTCCTGCTCAAAAATGATGCTCCGAAATCCACTTCTGTCACCTTAGTGATACATTTTGGGATAGTACCTAAAGTTTAAAGCAGAAATTGGGGCACTTTTGAAATATTCATTTTTGACCAAAATCGACAGGTCCAGGGCTTAGGGAATTTCTCATATGCCACAAAACGGTTGAAGCTCCTGCTCAAAAATGATGCTCCGAAATCCACTTCTGTCACCTTAGTGATACATTTTGGGATAGTACCTAAAGTTTAAAGCAGAAATTGGGGCACTTTTGAAATTTTCATTTTTGACCAAAATCGACAAGTCCGGGGCTTAGGGAATTTCTCATATGCCACAAAACGGTTGAAGCTCCTGCTCAAAAATGATGCTCCGAAATCAACTTCTGTCACCTTAGTGATACATTTTGGGATAGTACCTAAAGTTTAAAGCAGAAATTGGGGCACTTTTGAAATTTTCATTTTTGACCAAAATCGACAGGTCCGGGGCTTAGGGAATTTCTCATATGCCACAAAACGGTTGAAACTCCTGCTCAAAAATGATGCTCCGAAATCAACTTTTGTCACCTTAGTGATACATTTTGGGATAGTACCTAAAGTTTAAAGCAGAAATTGGGGCACTTTTGAAATTTTCATTTTTGACCAAAATCGACAGGTCCGGGGCTTAGGGAATTTCTCACATTCCACAAAATGGTTAAAGCTCCTGTTCAAAAATGATGCTCCGAAATCAACTTCTGTCACCTTAGTGATACATTTTGGGATAGTACCTAAAGTTTAAAACAGAAATTGGGGTACTTTTGAAATTTTCATTTTTGACCAAAATCGACAAGTCCGGGGCTTAGGGAATTTCTCATATGCCACAAAACGGTTGAAGCTCCTGCTCAAAAATGATGCTCCGAAATCAACTTCTGTCACCTTAGTGATACATTTTGGGATAGTACCTAAAGTTTAAAGCAGAAATGGGGGCACTTTTGAAATTTTCATTTTTGACCAAAATCGACAGGTCCGGGGCTTAGGGAATTTCTCATATGCCACAAAACGGTTGAAGCTCCTATTCAAAAAAGATACTCAAAAATCAACTTCTGTTACCTTAGTGATACATTTTGGGATAGTACCTAAAGTTTAAAGCAGAAATTGGGGCACTTTTGAAATTTTCATTTTTGTCCAAAATCGACAGGTTCAGGGCTTAGGGAATTTCTCATATTCCACAAAACGGTTAAAGCTCCTGTTCAAAAATGATGCTCCGAAATCAACTTCTGTCACCTTAGTGATACATTTTGGGATAGTACCTAAAGTTTAAAGCAGAAATTGGGGCACTTTTGAAATTTTCATTTTTGTCCAAAATCGACAGGTCCGGGGCTTAGGGAATTTCTCATATTCCACAAAACGGTTAAAGCTCCTGTTCAAAAATGATGCTCCGAAATCAACTTCTGTCACCTTAGTGATACATTTTGGGATAGTACCTAAAGTTTAAAGCAGAAATTGGGGCACTTTTGAAATTTTCATTTTGTCCAAAATCAACAGGTCCGGGGCTTAGGGAATTTCTCATATTCCACAAAACGGTTAAAGCTCCTGTTCAAAAATGATGCTCCGAAATCAACTTCTGTCACCTTAGTGATACATTTTGGGATAGTACCTAAAGTTTAAAGCAGAAATTGGGACACTTTTGAAATTTTCATTTTTTGACCAAAATCGACAGGTCCGGGGCTTAGGGAATTTCTCATATGCCACAAAACGGTTGAAGCTCCTGCTCAAAAATGATGCTCCGAAATCCACTTCTGTCACCTTAGTGATACATTTTGGGATAGTACCTAAAGTTTAAAGCAGAAATTGGGGCACTTTTGAAATATTCATTTTTGACCAAAATCGACAGGTCCAGGGCTTAGGGAATTTCTCATATGCCACAAAACGGTTGAAGCTCCTGCTCAAAAATGATGCTCCGAAATCCACTTCTGTCACCTTAGTGATACATTTTGGGATAGTACCTAAAGTTTAAAGCAGAAATTGGGGCACTTTTGAAATTTTCATTTTTGACCAAAATCGACAAGTCCGGGGCTTAGGGAATTTCTCATATGCCACAAAACGGTTGAAGCTCCTGCTCAAAAATGATGCTCCGAAATCAACTTCTGTCACCTTAGTGATACATTTTGGGATAGTACCTAAATTTTAAAGCAGAAATGGGGGCACTTTTGAAATTTTCATTTTTGACCAAAATCGACAGGTCCGGGGCTTAGGGAATTTCTCATATGCCACAAAACGGTTGAAGCTCCTGCTCAAAAATGATGCTCCGAAATCAACTTCTGTCACCTTAGTGATACATTTTGGGATAGTACCTAAAGTTTAAAGCAGAAATTGGGGCACTTTTGAAATATTCATTTTTGACCAAAATCGACAGGTCCAGGGCTTAGGGAATTTCTCATATGCCACAAAACGGTTGAAGCTCCTGCTCAAAAATGATGCTCCGAAATCCACTTCTGTCACCTTAGTGATACATTTTGGGATAGTACCTAAAGTTTAAAGCAGAAATTGGGGCACTTTTGAAATTTTCATTTTTGACCAAAATCGACAAGTCCGGGGCTTAGGGAATTTCTCATATGCCACAAAACGGTTGAAGCTCCTGCTCAAAAATGATGCTCCGAAATCAACTTCTGTCACCTTAGTGATACATTTTGGGATAGTACCTAAATTTTAAAGCAGAAATGGGGGCACTTTTGAAATTTTCATTTTTGACCAAAATCGACAGGTCCGGGGCTTAGGGAATTTCTCATATGCCACAAAACGGTTGAAGCTCCTGCTCAAAAATGATGCTCCAAAATCAACTTCTGTCACCTTAGTGATACATTTTGGGATAGTACCTAAAGTTTAAAGCAGAAATTGGGGCACTTTTGAAATTTTCATTTTTGACCAAAATCGACAGGTCCGGGGCTTAGGGAATTTCTCATATGCCACAAAACGGTTGAAGCTCCTATTCAAAAAAGATACTCCAAAATCAACTTCTGTTACCTTAGTGATACATTTTGGGATAGTACCTAAAGTTTAAAGCAGAAATTGGGGCACTTTTGAAATTTTCATTTTTGTCCAAAATCGACAGGTCCGGGGCTTAGGGAATTTCTCATATTCCACAAAACGGTTAAAGCTCCTGTTCAAAAATGATGCTCCATAATCAACTTCTGTCACCTTAGTGATACATTTTGGGATAGTACCTAAAGTTTAAAGCAGAAATTGGGGCACTTTTGAAATTTTCATTTTTGACCAAAATCGACAGGTCCGGGGCTTAGGGAATTTCTCATATGCCACAAAACGGTTGAAGCTCCTGCTCAAAAATGATGCTCCGAAATCAAATTCTGTCACCTTAGTGATACATTTTGGGATAGTACCTAAATTTTAAAGCAGAAATGGGGGCACTTTTGAAATTTTCATTTTTGACCAAAATCGACAGGTCCGGGGCTTAGGGAATTTCTCATATGCCACAAAACGGTTGAAGCTCCTGCTCAAAAATGATGCTCCGAAATCAACTTCTGTCACCTTAGTGATACATTTTGGGATAGTACCTAAAGTTTAAAGCAGAAATTGGGGCACTTTTGAAATATTCATTTTTGACCAAAATCGACAGGTCCAGGGCTTAGGGAATTTCTCATATGCCACAAAACGGTTGAAGCTCCTGCTCAAAAATGATGCTCCGAAATCCACTTCTGTCACCTTAGTGATACATTTTGGGATAGTACCTAAAGTTTAAAGCAGAAATTGGGGCACTTTTGAAATTTTCATTTTTGACCAAAATCGACAAGTCCGGGGCTTAGGGAATTTCTCATATGCCACAAAACGGTTGAAGCTCCTGCTCAAAAATGATGCTCCGAAATCAACTTCTGTCACCTTAGTGATACATTTTGGGATAGTACCTAAATTTTAAAGCAGAAATGGGGGCACTTTTGAAATTTTCATTTTTGACCAAAATCGACAGGTCCGGGGCTTAGGGAATTTCTCATATGCCACAAAACGGTTGAAGCTCCTGCTCAAAAATGATGCTCCAAAATCAACTTCTGTCACCTTAGTGATACATTTTGGGATAGTACCTAAAGTTTAAAGCAGAAATTGGGGCACTTTTGAAATTTTCATTTTTGACCAAAATCGACAGGTCCGGGGCTTAGGGAATTTCTCATATGCCACAAAACGGTTGAAGCTCCTATTCAAAAAAGATACTCCAAAATCAACTTCTGTTACCTTAGTGATACATTTTGGGATAGTACCTAAAGTTTAAAGCAGAAATTGGGGCACTTTTGAAATTTTCATTTTTGTCCAAAATCGACAGGTCCGGGGCTTAGGGAATTTCTCATATTCCACAAAACGGTTAAAGCTCCTGTTCAAAAATGATGCTCCATAATCAACTTCTGTCACCTTAGTGATACATTTTGGGATAGTACCTAAAGTTTAAAGCAGAAATTGGGGCACTTTTGAAATTTTCATTTTTGACCAAAATCGACAGGTCCGGGGCTTAGGGAATTTCTCATATGCCACAAAACGGTTGAAGCTCCTGCTCAAAAATGATGCTCCGAAATCAAATTCTGTCACCTTAGTGATACATTTTGGGATAGTACCTAAAGTTTAAAGCAGAAATTGGGGCACTTTTGAAATTTTCAATTTTGACCAAAATCGACAGGTCCGGGGCTTAGGGAATTTCTCATATGCCACAAAACGGTTGAAGCTCCTGTTCAAAAATGATGCTCCGAAATCAACTTCTGTCACCTTAGTGATACATTTTGGGATAGTACCTAAAGTTTAAAGCAGAAATTGGGGCACTTTTGAAATTTTCATTTTTGTCCAAAATCGACAGGTCCGGGGCTTAGGGAATTTCTCATATTCCACAAAACGGTTAAAGCTCCTGTTCAAAAATGATGCTCCGAAATCAACTTCTGTCACCTTAGTGATACATTTTGGGATAGTACCTAAAGTTTAAAGCAGAAATTGGGGCACTGTTGAAATTTTCATTTTTGACCAAAATCGACAGGTCCGGGGCTTAGGGAATTTCTCATATGCCACAAAATGGTTGAAGCTTCTGCTCAAAAATGATGCTCCGAAATCCACTTCTGTCACCTTAGTGATACATTTTGGGATAGTACCTAAAGTTTAAAGCAGAAATTAAGGCACTTTTGAAATTTTCCTTTTTGACCAAAATCGACAGGTCCAGGACTTAGGGAATTTCTCATATGCCTCAAAATGGTTGAAGCTCCTGCTCAAAAATGATGCTCCGAAATCAACTTCTGTCACCTTAGTGATACATTTTGGGATAGTACCTAAAGTTTAAAGCAGAAATTGGGGCACTTTTGAAATTTTCATTTTTGACCAAAATCGACAGGTCCGGGGCTTAGGGAATTTCTCATATGCCACAATACGGTTGAAGCTCCTGCTCAAAAATGATGCTCCGAAATCAACTTCTGTCACCTTAGTGATACATTTTGGGATAGTACCTAAAGTTTAAAGCAGAAATTGGGGCACTTTTGAAATTTTCATTTTTGACCAAAATCGACAGGTCCGGGGCTTAGGGAATTTCTCATATGCCACAATACGGTTGAAGCTCCTGCTCAAAAATGATGCTCCGAAATCAACTTCTGTCACCTTAGTGATACATTTTGGGATAGTACCTAAAGTTTAAAGCAGAAATTGGGGCACTTTTGAAATTTTCATTTTTGACCAAAATCGACAGGTCCGGGGCTTAGGGAATTTCTCATATGTCACAAAACGGTTGAAACTCCTGCTCAAAAATGATGCTCCGAAATCAACTTTTGTCACCTTAGTGATACATTTTGGGATAGTACCTAAAGTTTAAAGCAGAAATTGGGGCACTTTTGAAATTTTCATTTTTGACCAAAATCGACAGGTCCGGGGCTTAGGGAATTTCTCATATGCCACAAAATGGTTGAAGCTCCTGCTCAAAAATGATGCTCCGAAATCAACTTCTGTCACCTTAGTGATACATTTTGGGATAGTAACTAAAGTTTAAAGCAGAAATTGGGGCACTTTTGAAATTTTCATTTTTGACCAAAATCAACAGGTCCGGGGCTTATGGAATTTCTCACATTCCACAAAATGGTTAAAGCTCCTGTTCAAAAATGATGCTCCGAAATCAACTTCTGTCACCTTAGTTATACATTTTGGGATAGTACCTAAAGTTTAAAGCAGAAATTGGGGCACTTTTGAAATTTTCATTTTTGACCAAAATCGACAAGTCCGGGGCTTAGGGAATTTCTCATATGCCACAAAACGGTTGAAGCTCCTGCTCAAAAATGATGCTCCGAAATCAACTTCTGTCACCTTAGTGATACATTTTGGGATAGTACCTAAATTTTAAAGCAGAAATGGGGGCACTTTTGAAATTTTCATTTTTGACCAAAATCGACAGGTCCGGGGCTTAGGGAATTTCTCATATGCCACAAAACGGTTGAAGCTCCTGCTCAAAAATGATGCTCCAAAATCAACTTCTGTCACCTTAGTGATACATTTTGGGATAGTACCTAAAGTTTAAAGCAGAAATTGGGGCACTTTTGAAATTTTCATTTTTGACCAAAATCGACAGGTCCGGGGCTTAGGGAATTTCTCATATGCCACAAAACGGTTGAAGCTCCTATTCAAAAAAGATACTCCAAAATCAACTTCTGTTACCTTAGTGATACATTTTGGGATAGTACCTAAAGTTTAAAGCAGAAATTGGGGCACTTTTGAAATTTTCATTTTTGTCCAAAATCGACAGGTCCGGGGCTTAGGGAATTTCTCATATTCCACAAAACGGTTAAAGCTCCTGTTCAAAAATGATGCTCCATAATCAACTTCTGTCACCTTAGTGATACATTTTGGGATAGTACCTAAAGTTTAAAGCAGAAATTGGGGCACTTTTGAAATTTTCATTTTTGACCAAAATCGACAGGTCCGGGGCTTAGGGAATTTCTCATATGCCACAAAACGGTTGAAGCTCCTGCTCAAAAATGATGCTCCGAAATCAAATTCTGTCACCTTAGTGATACATTTTGGGATAGTACCTAAAGTTTAAAGCAGAAATTGGGGCACTTTTGAAATTTTCAATTTTGACCAAAATCGACAGGTCCGGGGCTTAGGGAATTTCTCATATGCCACAAAACGGTTGAAGCTCCTGTTCAAAAATGATGCTCCGAAATCAACTTCTGTCACCTTAGTGATACATTTTGGGATAGTACCTAAAGTTTAAAGCAGAAATTGGGGCACTTTTGAAATTTTCATTTTTGTCCAAAATCGACAGGTCCGGGGCTTAGGGAATTTCTCATATTCCACAAAACGGTTAAAGCTCCTGTTCAAAAATGATGCTCCGAAATCAACTTCTGTCACCTTAGTGATACATTTTGGGATAGTACCTAAAGTTTAAAGCAGAAATTGGGGCACTGTTGAAATTTTCATTTTTGACCAAAATCGACAGGTCCGGGGCTTAGGGAATTTCTCATATGCCACAAAATGGTTGAAGCTTCTGCTCAAAAATGATGCTCCGAAATCCACTTCTGTCACCTTAGTGATACATTTTGGGATAGTACCTAAAGTTTAAAGCAGAAATTAAGGCACTTTTGAAATTTTCCTTTTTGACCAAAATCGACAGGTCCAGGACTTAGGGAATTTCTCATATGCCTCAAAATGGTTGAAGCTCCTGCTCAAAAATGATGCTCCGAAATCAACTTCTGTCACCTTAGTGATACATTTTGGGATAGTACCTAAAGTTTAAAGCAGAAATTGGGGCACTTTTGAAATTTTCATTTTTGACCAAAATCGACAGGTCCGGGGCTTAGGGAATTTCTCATATGCCACAATACGGTTGAAGCTCCTGCTCAAAAATGATGCTCCGAAATCAACTTCTGTCACCTTAGTGATACATTTTGGGATAGTACCTAAAGTTTAAAGCAGAAATTGGGGCACTTTTGAAATTTTCATTTTTGACCAAAATCGACAGGTCCGGGGCTTAGGGAATTTCTCATATGTCACAAAACGGTTGAAACTCCTGCTCAAAAATGATGCTCCGAAATCAACTTTTGTCACCTTAGTGATACATTTTGGGATAGTACCTAAAGTTTAAAGCAGAAATTGGGGCACTTTTGAAATTTTCATTTTTGACCAAAATCGACAGGTCCGGGGCTTAGGGAATTTCTCATATGCCACAAAATGGTTGAAGCTCCTGCTCAAAAATGATGCTCCGAAATCAACTTCTGTCACCTTAGTGATACATTTTGGGATAGTAACTAAAGTTTAAAGCAGAAATTGGGGCACTTTTGAAATTTTCATTTTTGACCAAAATCAACAGGTCCGGGGCTTATGGAATTTCCCACATTCCACAAAATGGTTAAAGCTCCTGTTCAAAAATGATGCTCCGAAATCAACTTCTGTCACCTTAGTTATACATTTTGGGATAGTACCTAAAGTTTAAAGCAGAAATTGGGGCACTTTTGAAATTTTCATTTTTGACCAAAATCGACAAGTCCGGGGCTTAGGGAATTTCTCATATGCCCCAAAACGGTTGAAGCTCCTGCTCAAAAATGATGCTCCGAAATCAACTTCTGTCACCTTAGTGATACATTTTGGGATAGTACCTAAAGTTTAAAGCAGAAATGGGGGCTCTTTTGAAATTTTCATTTTTGACCAAAATCGACAGGTCCGGGGCTTAGGGAATTTCTCATATGCCACAAAACGGTTGAAGCTCCTATTCAAAAAAGATACTCCAAAATCAACTTCTGTTACCTTAGTGATATATTTTGGGATAGTACCTAAAGTTTAAAGCAGAAATTGGGGCACTTTTGAAATTTTCAATTTTGACCAAAATCGACAGGTCCGGGGCTTAGGGAATTTCTCATATGCCACAAAACGGTTGAAGCTCCTGCTCAAAAATGATGCTCCGAAATCAACTTCTGTCACCTTAGTGATACATTTTGGGATAGTACCTAAAGTTTAAAGCAGAAATTGGGGCACTTTTGAAATTTTCATTTTTTGACCAAAATCGACAGGTCCGGGGCTTAGGGAATTTCTCATATTCCACAAAACGGTTAAAGCTCCTGTTCAAAAATGATGCTCCGAAATCAACTTCTGTCACCTTAGTGATACATTTTGGGATAGTACCTAAAGTTTAAAGCAGAAATTGGGGCACTTTTGAAATTTTCATTTTTGTCCAAAATCAACAGGTCCGGGGCTTAGGGAATTTCTCATATTCCACAAAACGGTTAAAGCTCCTGTTCAAAAATGATGCTCCGAAATCAACTTCTGTCACCTTAGTGATACATTTTGGGATAGTACCTAAAGTTTAAAGCAGAAATTGGGGCACTTTTGAAATTTTCATTTTTTGACCAAAATCGACAGGTCCGGGGCTTAGGGAATTTCTCATATGCCACAAAACGGTTGAAGCTCCTGCTCAAAAATGATGCTCCGAAATCCACTTCTGTCACCTTAGTGATACATTTTGGGATAGTACCTAAAGTTTAAAGCAGAAATTGGGGCACTTTTGAAATTTTCATTTTTGACCAAAATCGACAAGTCCGGGGCTTAGGGAATTTCTCATATGCCACAAAACGGTTGAAGCTCCTGCTCAAAAATGATGCTCCGAAATCAACTTCTGTCACCTTAGTGATACATTTTGGGATAGTACCTAAAGTTTAAAGCAGAAATGGGGGCACTTTTGAAATTTTCATTTTTGACCAAAATCGACAGGTCCGGGGCTTAGGGAATTTCTCATATGCCACAAAATGGTTGAAGCTCCTGCTCAAAAATGATGCTCCGAAATCAACTTCTGTCACCTTAGTGATACATTTTGGGATAGTACCTAAAGTTTAAAGCAGAAATTGGGGCACTTTTGAAATTTTCATTTTTGACCAAAATCAACAGGTCCGGGGCTTAGGGAATTTCTCACATTCCACAAAATGGTTAAAGCTCCTGTTCAAAAATGATGCTCCGAAATCAACTTCTGTCACCTTAGTGATACATTTTGGGATAGTACCTAAAGTTTAAAACAGAAATTGGGGTACTTTTGAAATTTTCATTTTTGACCAAAATCGACAAGTCCGGGGCTTAGGGAATTTCTCATATGCCACAAAACGGTTGAAGCTCCTGCTCAAAAATGATGCTCCGAAATCAACTTCTGTCACCTTAGTGATACATTTTGGGATAGTACCTAAAGTTTAAAGCAGAAATGGGGGCACTTTTGAAATTTTCATTTTTGACCAAAATCGACAGGTCCGGGGCTTAGGGAATTTCTCATATGCCACAAAACGGTTGAAGCTCCTATTCAAAAAAGATACTCCAAAATCAACTTCTGTTACCTTAGTGATACATTTTGGGATAGTACCTAAAGTTTAAAGCAGAAATTGGGGCACTTTTGAAATTTTCATTTTTGTCCAAAATCAACAGGTCCGGGGCTTAGGGAATTTCTCATATTCCACAAAACGGTTAAAGCTCCTGTTCAAAAATGATGCTCCGAAATCAACTTCTGTCACCTTAGTGATACATTTTGGGATAGTACCTAAAGTTTAAAGCAGAAATTGGGGCACTTTTGAAATTTTCATTTTTTGACCAAAATCGACAGGTCCAGGGCTTAGGGAATTTCTCATATGCCACAAAACGGTTGAAGCTCCTGCTCAAAAATGATGCTCCGAAATCCACTTCTGTCACCTTAGTGATACATTTTGGGATAGTACCTAAAGTTTAAAGCAGAAATTGGGGCACTTTTGAAATTTTCATTTTTGACCAAAATCGACAGGTCCGGGGCTTAGGGAATTTCTCATATGCCACAAAACGGTTGAAGCTCCTGCTCAAAAAGGATGCTCCGAAATCAACTTCTGTCACCTTAGTGATACATTTTGGGATAGTACCTAAAGTTTAAAGCAGAAATTGGGGCACTTTTGAAATTTTCATTTTTGTCCAAAATCGACAGGTCCGGGGCTTAGGGAATTTCTCATATTCCACAAAACGGTTAAAGCTCCTGTTCAAAAATGATGCTCCGAAATCAACTTCTGTCACCTTAGTGATACATTTTGGGATAGTACCTAAAGTTTAAAGCAGAAATTGGGGCACTGTTGAAATTTTCATTTTTGACCAAAATCGACAGGTCCGGGGCTTAGGGAATTTCTCATATGCCACAAAATGGTTGAAGCTTCTGCTCAAAAATGATGCTCCGAAATCCACTTCTGTCACCTTAGTGATACATTTTGGGATAGTACCTAAAGTTTAAAGCAGAAATTAAGGCACTTTTGAAATTTTCCTTTTTGACCAAAATCGACAGGTCCAGGACTTAGGGAATTTCTCATATGCCTCAAAATGGTTGAAGCTCCTGCTCAAAAATGATGCTCCGAAATCAACTTCTGTCACCTTAGTGATACATTTTGGGATAGTACCTAAAGTTTAAAGCAGAAATTGGGGCACTTTTGAAATTTTCATTTTTGACCAAAATCGACAGGTCCGGGGCTTAGGGAATTTCTCATATGCCACAATACGGTTGAAGCTCCTGCTCAAAAATGATGCTCCGAAATCAACTTCTGTCACCTTAGTGATACATTTTGGGATAGTACCTAAAGTTTAAAGCAGAAATTGGGGCACTTTTGAAATTTTCATTTTTGACCAAAATCGACAGGTCCGGGGCTTAGGGAATTTCTCATATGTCACAAAACGGTTGAAACTCCTGCTCAAAAATGATGCTCCGAAATCAACTTTTGTCACCTTAGTGATACATTTTGGGATAGTACCTAAAGTTTAAAGCAGAAATTGGGGCACTTTTGAAATTTTCATTTTTGACCAAAATCGACAGGTCCGGGGCTTAGGGAATTTCTCATATGCCACAAAATGGTTGAAGCTCCTGCTCAAAAATGATGCTCCGAAATCAACTTCTGTCACCTTAGTGATACATTTTGGGATAGTAACTAAAGTTTAAAGCAGAAATTGGGGCACTTTTGAAATTTTCATTTTTGACCAAAATCAACAGGTCCGGGGCTTATGGAATTTCCCACATTCCACAAAATGGTTAAAGCTCCTGTTCAAAAATGATGCTCCGAAATCAACTTCTGTCACCTTAGTTATACATTTTGGGATAGTACCTAAAGTTTAAAGCAGAAATTGGGGCACTTTTGAAATTTTCATTTTTGACCAAAATCGACAAGTCCGGGGCTTAGGGAATTTCTCATATGCCCCAAAACGGTTGAAGCTCCTGCTCAAAAATGATGCTCCGAAATCAACTTCTGTCACCTTAGTGATACATTTTGGGATAGTACCTAAAGTTTAAAGCAGAAATGGGGGCTCTTTTGAAATTTTCATTTTTGACCAAAATCGACAGGTCCGGGGCTTAGGGAATTTCTCATATGCCACAAAACGGTTGAAGCTCCTATTCAAAAAAGATACTCCAAAATCAACTTCTGTTACCTTAGTGATATATTTTGGGATAGTACCTAAAGTTTAAAGCAGAAATTGGGGCACTTTTGAAATTTTCAATTTTGACCAAAATCGACAGGTCCGGGGCTTAGGGAATTTCTCATATGCCACAAAACGGTTGAAGCTCCTGCTCAAAAATGATGCTCCGAAATCAACTTCTGTCACCTTAGTGATACATTTTGGGATAGTACCTAAAGTTTAAAGCAGAAATTGGGGCACTTTTGAAATTTTCATTTTTTGACCAAAATCGACAGGTCCGGGGCTTAGGGAATTTCTCATATTCCACAAAACGGTTAAAGCTCCTGTTCAAAAATGATGCTCCGAAATCAACTTCTGTCACCTTAGTGATACATTTTGGGATAGTACCTAAAGTTTAAAGCAGAAATTGGGGCACTTTTGAAATTTTCATTTTTTGACCAAAATCGACAGGTCCGGGGCTTAGGGAATTTCTCATATGCCACAAAACGGTTGAAGCTCCTGCTCAAAAATGATGCTCCGAAATCCACTTCTGTCACCTTAGTGATACATTTTGGGATAGTACCTAAAGTTTAAAGCAGAAATTGGGGCACTTTTGAAATTTTCATTTTTGACCAAAATCGACAAGTCCGGGGCTTAGGGAATTTCTCATATGCCACAAAACGGTTGAAGCTCCTGCTCAAAAATGATGCTCCGAAATCAACTTCTGTCACCTTAGTGATACATTTTGGGATAGTACCTAAAGTTTAAAGAAGAAATGGGGGCACTTTTGAAATTTTCATTTTTGACCAAAATCGACAGGTCCGGGGCTTAGGGAATTTCTCATATGCCACAAAATGGTTGAAGCTCCTGCTCAAAAATGATGCTCCGAAATCAACTTCTGTCACCTTAGTGATACATTTTGGGATAGTACCTAAAGTTTAAAGCAGAAATTGGGGCACTTTTGAAATTTTCATTTTTGACCAAAATCAACAGGTCCAGGGCTTAGGGAATTTCTCACATTCCACAAAATGGTTAAAGCTCCTGTTCAAAAATGATGCTCCGAAATCAACTTCTGTCACCTTAGTGATACATTTTGGGATAGTACCTAAAGTTTAAAACAGAAATTGGGGTACTTTTGAAATTTTCATTTTTGACCAAAATCGACAAGTCCGGGGCTTAGGGAATTTCTCATATGCCACAAAACGGTTGAAGCTCCTGCTCAAAAATGATGCTCCGAAATCAACTTCTGTCACCTTAGTGATACATTTTGGGATAGTACCTAAAGTTTAAAGCAGAAATGGGGGCACTTTTGAAATTTTCATTTTTGACCAAAATCGACAGGTCCGGGGCTTAGGGAATTTCTCATATGCCACAAAACGGTTGAAGCTCCTATTCAAAAAAGATACTCCAAAATCAACTTCTGTTACCTTAGTGATACATTTTGGGATAGTACCTAAAGTTTAAAGCAGAAATTGGGGCACTTTTGAAATTTTCATTTTTGTCCAAAATCAACAGGTCCGGGGCTTAGGGAATTTCTCATATTCCACAAAACGGTTAAAGCTCCTGTTCAAAAATGATGCTCCGAAATCAACTTCTGTCACCTTAGTGATACATTTTGGGATAGTACCTAAAGTTTAAAGCAGAAATTGGGGCACTTTTGAAATTTTCATTTTTTGACCAAAATCGACAGGTCCAGGGCTTAGGGAATTTCTCATATGCCACAAAACGGTTGAAGCTCCTGCTCAAAAATGATGCTCCGAAATCCACTTCTGTCACCTTAGTGATACATTTTGGGATAGTACCTAAAGTTTAAAGCAGAAATTGGGGCACTTTTGAAATTTTCATTTTTGACCAAAATCGACAGGTCCGGGGCTTAGGGAATTTCTCATATGCCACAAAACGGTTGAAGCTCCTGCTCAAAAAGGATGCTCCGAAATCAACTTCTGTCACCTTAGTGATACATTTTGGGATAGTACCTA
Organism: Pseudophryne corroboree; assembly: GCF_028390025.1. Lineage (NCBI taxonomy): Eukaryota > Metazoa > Chordata > Amphibia > Anura > Myobatrachidae > Pseudophryne > Pseudophryne corroboree. The sequence continues at coordinate 36,869 of NW_026968974.1, forward strand.
AAGTTTAAAGCAGAAATGGGGGCACTTTTGAAATTTTCATTTTTGACCAAAATCGACAGGTCCGGGGCTTAGGGAATTTCTCATATGCCACAAAATGGTTGAAGCTCCTGCTCAAAAATGATGCTCCGAAATCAACTTCTGTCACCTTAGTGATACATTTTGGGATAGTACCTAAAGTTTAAAGCAGAAATTGGGGCACTTTTGAAATTTTCATTTTTGACCAAAATCAACAGGTCCGGGGCTTAGGGAATTTCTCACATTCCACAAAATGGTTAAAGCTCCTGTTCAAAAATGATGCTCCGAAATCAACTTCTTTCACCTTAGTTATACATTTTGGGATAGTACCTAAAGTTTAAAACAGAAATTGGGGTACTTTTGAAATTTTCATTTTTGACCAAAATCGACAGGTCCGGGGCTTAGGGAATTTCTCATATGCCACAAAACGGTTGAAGCTCCTGTTCAAAAATGATGCTCCAAAATCAACTTCTGTCACCTTAGTGATACATTTTGAGATAGTACCTAAAGTTTAAAGCAGAAATTGGGGCACTTTTGAAATTTTCATTTTTTACCAAAATCAACAGGTCCGGGGCTTAGGGAATTTCTCATATTCCACAAAACGGTTAAAGCTCCTGTTCAAAAATGATGCTCCGAAATCAACTTCTGTCACCTTAGTGATACATTTTGGGATAGTACCTAAAGTTTAAAGCAGAAATTGGGGCACTTTTGAAATTTTCATTTTTTGACCAAAATCGACAGGTCCGGGGCTTAGGGAATTTCTCATATGCCACAAAACGGTTGAAGCTCCTGCTCAAAAATGATGCTCCGAAATCCACTTCTGTCACCTTAGTGATACATTTTGGGATAGTACCTAAAGTTTAAAGCAGAAATTGGGGCACTTTTGAAATATTCATTTTTGACCAAAATCGACAGGTCCAGGGCTTAGGGAATTTCTCATTTGCCACAAAACGGTTGAAGCTCCTGCTCAAAAATGATGCTCCGAAATCCACTTCTGTCACCTTAGTGATACATTTTGGGATAGTACCTAAAGTTTAAAGCAGAAATTGGGGCACTTTTGAAATTTTCATTTTTGACCAAAATCAACAAGTCCGGGGCTTAGGGAATTTCTCATATGCCACAAAACGGTTGAAGCTCCTGCTCAAAAATGATGCTCCGAAATCAACTTCTGTCACCTTAGTGATACATTTTGGGATAGTACCTAAAGTTTAAAGCAGAAATGGGGGCACTTTTGAAATTTTCATTTTTGACCAAAATCGACAGGTCCGGGGCTTAGGGAATTTCTCATATGCCACAAAACGGTTGAAGCTCCTGCTCAAAAATGATGCTCCAAAATCAACTTCTGTCACCTTAGTGATACATTTTGGGATAGTACCTAAAGTTTAAAGCAGAAATTGGGGCACTTTTGAAATTTTCATTTTTGACCAAAATCGACAGGTCCGGGGCTTAGGGAATTTCTCATATGCCACAAAATGGTTGAAGCTCCTGCTCAAAAATGATGCTCCGAAATCAACTTCTGTCACCTTAGTGATACATTTTGGGATAGTACCTAAAGTTTAAAGCAGAAATTGGGGCACTTTTGAAATTTTCATTTTTGACCAAAATCAACAGGTCCGGGGCTTAGGGAATTTCTCACATTCCACAAAATGGTTAAAGCTCCTGTTCAAAAATGATGCTCCGAAATCAACTTCTGTCACCTTAGTGATACATTTTGGGATAGAACCTAAAGTTTAAAACAGAAATTGGGGTACTTTTGAAATTTTCATTTTTGACCAAAATCGACAAGTCCGGGGCTTAGGGAATTTCTCATATGCCACAAAACGGTTGAAGCTCCTGCTCAAAAATGATGCTCCGAAATCAACTTCTGTCACCTTAGTGATACATTTTGGGATAGTACCTAAAGTTTAAAGCAGAAATGGGGGCACTTTTGAAATTTTCATTTTTGACCAAAATCGACAGGTCCGGGGCTTAGGGAATTTCTCATATGCCACAAAACGGTTGAAGCTCCTATTCAAAAAAGATACTCCAAAATCAACTTCTGTTACCTTAGTGATACATTTTGGGATAGTACCTAAAGTTTAAAGCAGAAATTGGGGCACTTTTGAAATTTTCATTTTTGTCCAAAATCGACAGGTCCGGGGCTTAGGGAATTTCTCATATGCCACAAAACGGTTGAAACTCCTGCTCAAAAATGATGCTCCGAAATCAACTTTTGTCACCTTAGTGATACATTTTGGGATAGTACCTAAAGTTTAAAGCAGAAATTGGGGCACTTTTGAAATTTTCATTTTTGACCAAAATCGACAGGTCCGGGGCTTAGGGAATTTCTCATATGCCACAAAACGGTTGAAGCTCCTGCTCAAAAATGATGCTCCGAAATCCACTTCTGTCACCTTAGTGATACATTTTGGGATAGTACCTAAAGTTTAAAGCAGAAATTGGGGCACTTTTGAAATTTTCATTTTTGACCAAAATCGACAAGTCCGGGGCTTAGGGAATTTCTCATATGCCACAAAACGGTTGAAGCTCCTGCTCAAAAAGGATGCTCCGAAATCAACTTCTGTCACCTTAGTGATACATTTTGGGATAGTACCTAAAGTTTAAAGCAGAAATGGGGGCACTTTTGAAATTTTCATTTTTGACCAAAATCGACAGGTCCGGGGCTTAGGGAATTTCTCATATGCCACAAAACGGTTGAAGCTCCTGCTCAAAAATGATGCTCCAAAATCAACTTCTGTCACCTTAGTGATACATTTTGGGATAGTACCTAAAGTTTAAAGCAGAAATTGGGGCACTTTTGAAATTTTCATTTTTGACCAAAATCGACAGGTCCGGGGCTTAGGGAATTTCTCATATGCCACAAAATGGTTGAAGCTCCTGCTCAAAAATGATGCTCCGAAATCAACTTCTGTCACCTTAGTGATACATTTTGGGATAGTACCTAAAGTTTAAAGCAGAAATTGGGGCACTTTTGAAATTTTCATTTTTGACCAAAATCAACAGGTCCGGGGCTTAGGGAATTTCCAATATGCCACAAAACGGTTGAAGCTCCTGTTCAAAAATGATGCTCCAAAATCAACTTCTGTCACCTTAGTGATACATTTTGAGATAGTACCTAAAGTTTAAAGCAGAAATTGGGGCACTTTTGAAATTTTCATTTTTGACCAAAATCAACAGGTCCGGGGCTTAGGGAATTTCTCATATTCCACAAAACGGTTAAAGCTCCTGTTCAAAAATGATGCTCCGAAATCAACTTCTGTCACCTTAGTGATACATTTTGGGATAGTACCTAAAGTTTAAAGCAGAAATTGGGGCACTTTTGAAATTTTCATTTTTTGACCAAAATCGACAGGTCCAGGGCTTAGGGAATTTCTCATATGCCACAAAACGGTTGAAGCTCCTGCTCAAAAATGATGCTCCGAAATCCACTTCTGTCACCTTAGTGATACATTTTGGGATAGTACCTAAAGTTTAAAGCAGAAATTGGGGCACTTTTGAAATATTCATTTTTGACCAAAATCGACAGGTCCAGGGCTTAGGGAATTTCTCATATGCCACAAAACGGTTGAAGCTCCTGCTCAAAAATGATGCTCCGAAATCCACTTCTGTCACCTTAGTGATACATTTTGGGATAGTACCTAAAGTTTAAAGCAGAAATTGGGGCACTTTTGAAATTTTCATTTTTGACCAAAATCAACAAGTCCGGGGCTTAGGGAATTTCTCATATGCCACAAAACGGTTGAAGCTCCTGCTCAAAAATGATGCTCCGAAATCAACTTCTGTCACCTTAGTGATACATTTTGGGATAGTACCTAAAGTTTAAAGCAGAAATGGGGGCACTTTTGAAATTTTCATTTTTGACCAAAATCGACAGGTCCGGGGCTTAGGGAATTTCTCATATGCCACAAAACGGTTGAAGCTCCTGCTCAAAAATGATGCTCCAAAATCAACTTCTGTCACCTTAGTGATACATTTTGGGATAGTACCTAAAGTTTAAAGCAGAAATTGGGGCACTTTTGAAATTTTCATTTTTGACCAAAATCGACAGGTCCGGGGCTTAGGGAATTTCTCATATGCCACAAAACGGTTGAAACTCCTGCTCAAAAATGATGCTCCGAAATCTACTTTTGTCACCTTAGTGATACATTTTGGGATAGTACCTAAAGTTTAAAGCAGAAATTGGGGCACTTTTGAAATTTTCATTTTTGACCAAAATCGACAGGTCCGGGGCTTAGGGAATTTCTCATATGCCACAAAATGGTTGAAGCTCCTGCTCAAAAATGATGCTCCGAAATCAACTTCTGTCACCTTAGTGATACATTTTGGGATAGTACCTAAAGTTTAAAGCAGAAATGGGGGCACTTTTGAAATTTTCATTTTTGACCAAAATCGACAGGTCCGGGGCTTAGGGAATTTCTCATATGCCACTAAACGGTTGAAGATCCTATTCAAAAAAGATACTACAAAATCAACTTCTGTTACCTTAGTGATACATTTTGGGATAGTACCTAAAGTTTAAAGCAGAAATTGGGGCACTTTTGAAATTTTCATTTTTGTCCAAAATCGACAGGTCCGGGGCTTAGGGAATTTCTCATATGCCACAAAACGGTTGAAGCTCCTGCTCAAAAATGATGCTCCGAAATCCACTTCTGTCACCTTAGTGATACATTTTGGGATAGTACCTAAAGTTTAAAGCAGAAATTGGGGCACTTTTGAAATTTTCATTTTTGACCAAAATCGACAAGTCCGGGGCTTAGGGAATTTCTCATATGCCACAAAACGGTTGAAGCTCCTGCTCAAAAAGGATGCTCCGAAATCAACTTCTGTCACCTTAGTGATACATTTTGGGATAGTACCTAAAGTTTAAAGCAGAAATGGGGGCACTTTTGAAATTTTCATTTTTGACCAAAATCGACAGGTCCGGGGCTTAGGGAATTTCTCATATGCCACAAAACGGTTGAAGCTCCTGCTCAAAAATGATGCTCCAAAATCAACTTCTGTCACCTTAGTGATACATTTTGGGATAGTACCTAAAGTTTAAAGCAGAAATTGGGGCACTTTTGAAATTTTCATTTTTGACCAAAATCGACAGGTCCGGGGCTTAGGGAATTTCTCATATGCCACAAAATGGTTGAAGCTCCTGCTCAAAAATGATGCTCCGAAATCAACTTCTGTCACCTTAGTGATACATTTTGGGATAGTACCTAAAGTTTAAAGCAGAAAGTGGGGCACTTTTGAAATTTTCATTTTTGACCAAAATCAACAGGTCCGGGGCTTATGGAATTTCTCACATTCCACAAAATGGTTAAAGCTCCTGTTCAAAAATGATGCTCCGAAATCAACTTCTGTCACCTTAGTTATACATTTTGGGATAGTACCTAAAGTTTAAAACAGAAATTGGGGTACTTTTGAAATTTTCATTTTTGACCAAAATCGACAGGTCCGGGGCTTAGGGAATTTCTCATATGCCACAAAACGGTTGATGCTCCTGTTCAAAAATGATGCTCCAAAATCAACTTCTGTCACCTTAGTGATACATTTTGAGATAGTACCTAAAGTTTAAAGCAGAAATTGGGGCACTTTTGAAATTTTCATTTTTGACCAAAATCGACAGGTCCGGGGCTTAGGGAATTTCTCATATGCCACAAAACGGTTGAAACTCCTGCTCAAAAATGATGCTCCGAAATCAACTTCTGTCACCTTAGTGATACATTTTGGGATAGTACCTAAAGTTTAAAGCAGAAATGGGGGCACTTTTGAAATTTTCATTTTTGACCAAAATCGACAGGTCCGGGGCTTAGGGAATTTCTCATATGCCACAAAACGGTTGAAGCTCCTATTCAAAAAAGATACTCCAAAATCAACTTCTGTTACCTTAGTGATACATTTTGGGATAGTACCTAAAGTTTAAAGCAGAAATTGGGGCACTTTTGAAATTTTCATTTTTGTCCAAAATCGACAGGTCCGGGGCTTAGGGAATTTCTCATATGCCACAAAACGGTTGAAGCTCCTGCTCAAAAATGATGCTCCGAAATCCACTTCTGTCACCTTAGTGATACATTTTGGGATAGTACCTAAAGTTTAAAGCAGAAATTGGGGCACTTTTGAAATTTTCATTTTTGACCAAAATCGACAAGTCCGGGGCTTAGGGAATTTCTCATATGCCACAAAACGGTTGAAGCTCCTGCTCAAAAAGGATGCTCCGAAATCAACTTCTGTCACCTTAGTGATACATTTTGGGATAGTACCTAAAGTTTAAAGCAGAAATGGGGGCACTTTTGAAATTTTCATTTTTGACCAAAATCGACAGGTCCGGGGCTTAGGGAATTTCTCATATGCCACAAAACGGTTGAAGCTCCTGCTCAAAAATGATGCTCCAAAATCAACTTCTGTCACCTTAGTGATACATTTTGGGATAGTACCTAAAGTTTAAAGCAGAAATTGGGGCACTTTTGAAATTTTCATTTTTGACCAAAATCGACAGGTCCGGGGCTTAGGGAATTTCTCATATGCCACAAAATGGTTGAAGCTCCTGCTCAAAAATGATGCTCCGAAATCAACTTCTGTCACCTTAGTGATACATTTTGGGATAGTACCTAAAGTTTAAAGCAGAAAGTGGGGCACTTTTGAAATTTTCATTTTTGACCAAAATCAACAGGTCCGGGGCTTATGGAATTTCTCACATTCCACAAAATGGTTAAAGCTCCTGTTCAAAAATGATGCTCCGAAATCAACTTCTGTCACCTTAGTTATACATTTTGGGATAGTACCTAAAGTTTAAAACAGAAATTGGGGTACTTTTGAAATTTTCATTTTTGACCAAAATCGACAGGTCCGGGGCTTAGGGAATTTCTCATATGCCACAAAACGGTTGATGCTCCTGTTCAAAAATGATGCTCCAAAATCAACTTCTGTCACCTTAGTGATACATTTTGAGATAGTACCTAAAGTTTAAAGCAGAAATTGGGGCACTTTTGAAATTTTCATTTTTGACCAAAATCGACAGGTCCGGGGCTTAGGGAATTTCTCATATGCCACAAAACGGTTGAAACTCCTGCTCAAAAATGATGCTCCGAAATCAACTTTTGTCACCTTAGTGATACATTTTGGGATAGTACCTAAAGTTTAAAGCAGAAATTGGGGCACTTTTGAAATTTTCATTTTTGACAAAAATCGACAGGTCCGGGGCTTAGGGAATTTCTCATATGCCACAAAATGGTTGAAGCTCCTGCTCAAAAATGATGCTCCGAAATCAACTTCTGTCACCTTAGTGATACATTTTGGGATAGTACCTAAAGTTTAAAGCAGATATTGGGGCACTTTTGAAATTTTCATTTTTGACCAAAATCAACAGGTCCGGGGCTTAGGGAATTTCTCACATTTCACAAAATGGTTAAAGCTCCTGTTCAAAAATGATGCTCCGAAATCAACTTCTGTCACCTTAGTTATACATTTTGGGATAGTACCTAAAGTTTAAAACAGAAATTGGGGTACTTTTGAAATTTTCATTTTTGACCAAAATCGACAGGTCCGGGGCTTAGGGAATTTCTCATATGCCACAAAACGGTTGAAGCTACTGTTCAAAAATGATGCTCCAAAATCAACTTCTGTCACCTTAGTGTTACATTTTGAGATAGTACCTAAAGTTTAAAGCAGAAATTGGGGCACTTTTGAAATTTTCATTTTTGACCAAAATCGACAAGTCCGGGGCTTAGGGAATTTCTCATATGCCCCAAAACGGTTGAAGCTCCTGCTCAAAAATGATGCTCCGAAATCAACTTCTGTCACCTTAGTGATACATTTTGGGATAGTACCTAAAGTTTAAAGCAGAAATGGGGGCTCTTTTGAAATTTTCATTTTTGACCAAAATCGACAGGTCCGGGGCTTAGGGAATTTCTCATATGCCACAAAACGGTTGAAGCTCCTATTCAAAAAAGATACTCCAAAATCAACTTCTGTTACCTTAGTGATACATTTTGGGATAGTACCTAAAGTTTAAAGCAGAAATTGGGGCACTTTTGAAATTTTCAATTTTGACCAAAATCGACAGGTCCGGGGCTTAGGGAATTTCTCATATGCCACAAAACGGTTGAAACTCCTGCTCAAAAATGATGCTCCGAAATCAACTTCTGTCACCTTAGTGATACATTTTGGGATAGTACCTAAAGTTTAAAGCAGAAATGGGGGCACTTTTGAAATTTTCATTTTTGACCAAAATCGACAGGTCCGGGGCTTAGGGAATTTCTCATATGCCACAAAACGGTTGAAGCTCCTATTCAAAAAAGATACTCCAAAATCAACTTCTGTTACCTTAGTGATACATTTTGGGATAGTACCTAAAGTTTAAAGCAGAAATTGGGGCACTTTTGAAATTTTCATTTTTGTCCAAAATCGACAGGTCCGGGGCTTAGGGAATTTCTCATATGCCACAAAACGGTTGAAGCTCCTGCTCAAAAATGATGCTCCGAAATCCACTTCTGTCACCTTAGTGATACATTTTGGGATAGTACCTAAAGTTTAAAGCAGAAATTGGGGCACTTTTGAAATTTTCATTTTTGACCAAAATCGACAAGTCCGGGGCTTAGGGAATTTCTCATATGCCACAAAACGGTTGAAGCTCCTGCTCAAAAAGGATGCTCCGAAATCAACTTCTGTCACCTTAGTGATACATTTTGGGATAGTACCTAAAGTTTAAAGCAGAAATGGGGGCACTTTTGAAATTTTCATTTTTGACCAAAATCGACAGGTCCGGGGCTTAGGGAATTTCTCATATGCCACAAAACGGTTGAAGCTCCTGCTCAAAAATGATGCTCCAAAATCAACTTCTGTCACCTTAGTGATACATTTTGGGATAGTACCTAAAGTTTAAAGCAGAAATTGGGGCACTTTTGAAATTTTCATTTTTGACCAAAATCGACAGGTCCGGGGCTTAGGGAATTTCTCATATGCCACAAAATGGTTGAAGCTCCTGCTCAAAAATGATGCTCCGAAATCAACTTCTGTCACCTTAGTGATACATTTTGGGATAGTACCTAAAGTTTAAAGCAGAAAGTGGGGCACTTTTGAAATTTTCATTTTTGACCAAAATCAACAGGTCCGGGGCTTATGGAATTTCTCACATTCCACAAAATGGTTAAAGCTCCTGTTCAAAAATGATGCTCCGAAATCAACTTTTGTCACCTTAGTGATACATTTTGGGATAGTACCTAAAGTTTAAAGCAGATATTGGGGCACTTTTGAAATTTTCATTTTTGACCAAAATCAACAGGTCCGGGGCTTAGGGAATTTCTCACATTTCACAAAATGGTTAAAGCTCCTGTTCAAAAATGATGCTCCGAAATCAACTTCTGTCACCTTAGTTATACATTTTGGGATAGTACCTAAAGTTTAAAACAGAAATTGGGGTACTTTTGAAATTTTCATTTTTGACCAAAATCGACAGGTCCGGGGCTTAGGGAATTTCTCATATGCCACAAAACGGTTGAAGCTACTGTTCAAAAATGATGCTCCAAAATCAACTTCTGTCACCTTAGTGTTACATTTTGAGATAGTACCTAAAGTTTAAAGCAGAAATTGGGGCACTTTTGAAATTTTCATTTTTGACCAAAATCGACAAGTCCGGGGCTTAGGGAATTTCTCATATGCCCCAAAACGGTTGAAGCTCCTGCTCAAAAATGATGCTCCGAAATCAACTTCTGTCACCTTAGTGATACATTTTGGGATAGTACCTAAAGTTTAAAGCAGAAATGGGGGCTCTTTTGAAATTTTCATTTTTGACCAAAATCGACAGGTCCGGGGCTTAGGGAATTTCTCATATGCCACAAAACGGTTGAAGCTCCTATTCAAAAAAGATACTCCAAAATCAACTTCTGTTACCTTAGTGATACATTTTGGGATAGTACCTAAAGTTTAAAGCAGAAATTGGGGCACTTTTGAAATTTTCAATTTTGACCAAAATCGACAGGTCCGGGGCTTAGGGAATTTCTCATATGCCACAAAACGGTTGAAACTCCTGCTCAAAAATGATGCTCCGAAATCAACTTCTGTCACCTTAGTGATACATTTTGGGATAGTACCTAAAGTTTAAAGCAGAAATGGGGGCACTTTTGAAATTTTCATTTTTGACCAAAATCGACAGGTCCGGGGCTTAGGGAATTTCTCATATGCCACAAAACGGTTGAAGCTCCTATTCAAAAAAGATACTCCAAAATCAACTTCTGTTACCTTAGTGATACATTTTGGGATAGTACCTAAAGTTTAAAGCAGAAATTGGGGCACTTTTGAAATTTTCATTTTTGTCCAAAATCGACAGGTCCGGGGCTTAGGGAATTTCTCATATGCCACAAAACGGTTGAAGCTCCTGCTCAAAAATGATGCTCCGAAATCCACTTCTGTCACCTTAGTGATACATTTTGGGATAGTACCTAAAGTTTAAAGCAGAAATTGGGGCACTTTTGAAATTTTCATTTTTGACCAAAATCGACAAGTCCGGGGCTTAGGGAATTTCTCATATGCCACAAAACGGTTGAAGCTCCTGCTCAAAAAGGATGCTCCGAAATCAACTTCTGTCACCTTAGTGATACATTTTGGGATAGTACCTAAAGTTTAAAGCAGAAATGGGGGCACTTTTGAAATTTTCATTTTTGACCAAAATCGACAGGTCCGGGGCTTAGGGAATTTCTCATATGCCACAAAACGGTTGAAGCTCCTGCTCAAAAATGATGCTCCAAAATCAACTTCTGTCACCTTAGTGATACATTTTGGGATAGTACCTAAAGTTTAAAGCAGAAATTGGGGCACTTTTGAAATTTTCATTTTTGACCAAAATCGACAGGTCCGGGGCTTAGGGAATTTCTCATATGCCACAAAATGGTTGAAGCTCCTGCTCAAAAATGATGCTCCGAAATCAACTTCTGTCACCTTAGTGATACATTTTGGGATAGTACCTAAAGTTTAAAGCAGAAAGTGGGGCACTTTTGAAATTTTCATTTTTGACCAAAATCAACAGGTCCGGGGCTTATGGAATTTCTCACATTCCACAAAATGGTTAAAGCTCCTGTTCAAAAATGATGCTCCGAAATCAACTTCTGTCACCTTAGTTATACATTTTGGGATAGTACCTAAAGTTTAAAACAGAAATTGGGGTACTTTTGAAATTTTCATTTTTGACCAAAATCGACAAGTCCGGGGCTTAGGGAATTTCTCACATTTCACAAAATGGTTAAAGCTCCTGTTCAAAAATGATGCTCCGAAATCAACTTCTGTCACCTTAGTTATACATTTTGGGATAGTACCTAAAGTTTAAAACAGAAATTGGGGTACTTTTGAAATTTTCATTTTTGACCAAAATCGACAGGTCCGGGGCTTAGGGAATTTCTCATATGCCACAAAACGGTTGAAGCTACTGTTCAAAAATGATGCTCCAAAATCAACTTCTGTCACCTTAGTGTTACATTTTGAGATAGTACCTAAAGTTTAAAGCAGAAATTGGGGCACTTTTGAAATTTTCATTTTTGACCAAAATCGACAAGTCCGGGGCTTAGGGAATTTCTCATATGCCCCAAAACGGTTGAAGCTCCTGCTCAAAAATGATGCTCCGAAATCAACTTCTGTCACCTTAGTGATACATTTTGGGATAGTACCTAAAGTTTAAAGCAGAAATGGGGGCTCTTTTGAAATTTTCATTTTTGACCAAAATCGACAGGTCCGGGGCTTAGGGAATTTCTCATATGCCACAAAACGGTTGAAGCTCCTATTCAAAAAAGATACTCCAAAATCAACTTCTGTTACCTTAGTGATACATTTTGGGATAGTACCTAAAGTTTAAAGCAGAAATTGGGGCACTTTTGAAATTTTCAATTTTGACCAAAATCGACAGGTCCGGGGCTTAGGGAATTTCTCATATGCCACAAAATGGTTGAAGCTCCTGTTCAAAAATGATTCTCCGAAATCAACTTCTGTCACCTTAGTGATACATTTTGGGATAGTACCTAAAGTTTAAAGCAGAAATTGGGGCACTTTTGAAATTTTCATTTTTTGACCAAAATCGACAGGTCCGGGGCTTAGGGAATTTCTCATATTCCACAAAACGGTTAAAGCTCCTGTTCAAAAATGATGCTCCGAAATCAACTTCTCTCACCTTAGTGATACATTTTGGGATAGTACCTAAAGTTTAAAGCAGAAATTGGGGCACTTTTGAAATTTTCATTTTTGTCCAAAATCAACAGGTCCGGGGCTTAGGGAATTTCTCATATTCCACAAAACGGTTAAAGCTCCTGTTCAAAAATGATGCTCCGAAATCAACTTCTGTCACCTTAGTGATACATTTTGGGATAGTACCTAAAGTTTAAAGCAGAAATTGGGGCACTTTTGAAATTTTCATTTTTTGACCAAAATCGACAGGTCCGGGGCTTAGGGAATTTCTCATATGCCACAAAACGGTTGAAGCTCCTGCTCAAAAATGATGCTCTGAAATCCACTTCTGTCACCTTAGTGATACATTTTGGGATAGTACCTAAAGTTTAAAGCAGAAATTGGGGCACTTTTGAAATATTCATTTTTGACCAAAATTGACAGGTCCAGGGCTTAGGGAATTTCTCATATGCCACAAAGCGGTTGAAGCTCCTGCTCAAAAATGATGCTCCGAAATCCACTTCTGTCACCTTAGTGATACATTTTGGGATAGTACCTAAAGTTTAAAGCAGAAATTGGGGCACTTTTGAAATTTTCATTTTTGACCAAAATCGACAAGTCCGGGGCTTAGGGAATTTCTCATATGCCACAAAACGGTTGAAGCTCCTGCTCAAAAATGATGCTCCGAAATCAACTTCTGTCACCTTAGTGATACATTTTGGGATAGTACCTAAAGTTTAAAGCAGAAATGGGGGCACTTTTGAAATTTCATTTTTGACCAAAATCGACAGGTCCGGGGCTTAGGGAATTTCTCATATGCCACAAAACGGTTGAAGCTCCTGCTCAAAAATGATGCTCCAAAATCAACTTCTGTCACCTTAGTGATACATTTTGGGATAGTACCTAAAGTTTAAAGCAGAAATTGGGGCACTTTTGAAATTTTCATTTTTGACCAAAATCGACAGGTCCGGGGCTTAGGGAATTTCTCATATGCCACAAAATGGTTGAAGCTCCTGCTCAAAAATGATGCTCCGAAATCAACTTCTGTCACCTTAGTGATACATTTTGGGATAGTACCTAAAGTTTAAAGCAGAAATTGGGGCACTTTTGAAATTTTCATTTTTGACCAAAATCGACAGGTCCGGGGCTTAGGGAATTTCTCATATGCCACAAAACGGTTGAAACTCCTGCTCAAAAATGATGCTCCGAAATCAACTTTTGTCACCTTAGTGATACATTTTGGGATAGTACCTAAAGTTTAAAGCAGAAATTGGGGCACTTTTGAAATTTTCATTTTTGACCAAAATCGACAGGTCCGGGGCTTAGGGAATTTCTCATATGCCACAAAATGGTTGAAGCTCCTGCTCAAAAATGATGCTCCGAAATCAACTTCTGTCACCTTAGTGATACATTTTGGGATAGTACCTAAAGTTTAAAGCAGAAATTGGGGCACTTTTGAAATTTTCATTTTTGACCAAAATCAACAGGTCCGGGGCTTAGGGAATTTCTCACATTCCACAAAATGGTTAAAGCTCCTGTTCAAAAATGATGCTCCGAAATCAACTTCTGTCACCTTAGTGATACATTTTGGGATAGTACCTAAAGTTTAAAACAGAAATTGGGGTACTTTTGAAATTTTCATTTTTGACCAAAATCGACAAGTCCGGGGCTTAGGGAATTTCTCATATGCCACAAAACGGTTGAAGCTCCTGCTCAAAAATGATGCTCCGAAATCAACTTCTGTCACCTTAGTGATACATTTTGGGATAGTACCTAAAGTTTAAAGCAGAAATGGGGGCACTTTTGAAATTTTCATTTTTGACCAAAATCGACAGGTCCGGGGCTTAGGGAATTTCTCATATTCCACAAAACGGTTAAAGCTCCTGTTCAAAAATGATGCTCCGAAATCAACTTCTGTCACCTTAGTGATACATTTTGGGATAGTACCTAAAGTTTAAAGCAGAAATTGGGGCACTTTTGAAATTTTCATTTTGTCCAAAATCAACAGGTCCGGGGCTTAGGGAATTTCTCATATTCCACAAAACGGTTAAAGCTCCTGTTCAAAAATGATGCTCCGAAATCAACTTCTGTCACCTTAGTGATACATTTTGGGATAGTACCTAAAGTTTAAAGCAGAAATTGGGGCACTTTTGAAATTTTCATTTTTTGACCAAAATCGACAGGTCCGGGGCTTAGGGAATTTCTCATATGCCACAAAACGGTTGAAGCTCCTGCTCAAAAATGATGCTCCGAAATCCACTTCTGTCACCTTAGTGATACATTTTGGGATAGTACCTAAAGTTTAAAGCAGAAATTGGGGCACTTTTGAAATATTCATTTTTGACCAAAATCGACAGGTCCAGGGCTTAGGGAATTTCTCATATGCCACAAAACGGTTGAAGCTCCTGCTCAAAAATGATGCTCCGCAATCAACTTCTGTCACCTTAGTGATACATTTTGGGATAGTACCTAAATTTTAAAGCAGAAATGGGGGCACTTTTGAAATTTTCATTTTTGACCAAAATCGACAGGTCCGGGGCTTAGGGAATTTCTCATATGCCACAAAACGGTTGAAGCTCCTGCTCAAAAATGATGCTCCAAAATCAACTTCTGTCACCTTAGTGATACATTTTGGGATAGTACCTAAAGTTTAAAGCAGAAATTGGGGCACTTTTGAAATTTTCATTTTTGACCAAAATCGACAGGTCCGGGGCTTAGGGAATTTCTCATATGCCACAAAACGGTTGAAGCTCCTATTCAAAAAAGATACTCCAAAATCAACTTCTGTTACCTTAGTGATACATTTTGGGATAGAACCTAAAGTTTAAAGCAGAAATTGGGGCACTTTTGAAATTTTCATTTTTGTCCAAAATCGACAGGTCCGGGGCTTAGGGAATTTCTCATATTCCACAAAACGGTTAAAGCTCCTGTTCAAAAATGATGCTCCATAATCAACTTCTGTCACCTTAGTGATACATTTTGGGATAGTACCTAAAGTTTAAAGCAGAAATTGGGGCACTTTTGAAATTTTCATTTTTGACCAAAATCGACAGGTCCGGGGCTTAGGGAATTTCTCATATGCCACAAAACGGTTGAAGCTCCTGCTCAAAAATGATGCTCCGAAATCAAATTCTGTCACCTTAGTGATACATTTTGGGATAGTACCTAAAGTTTAAAGCAGAAATTGGGGCACTTTTGAAATTTTCAATTTTGACCAAAATCGACAGGTCCGGGGCTTAGGGAATTTCTCATATGCCACAAAACGGTTGAAGCTCCTGTTCAAAAATGATGCTCCGAAATCAACTTCTGTCACCTTAGTGATACATTTTGGGATAGTACCTAAAGTTTAAAGCAGAAATTGGGGCACTTTTGAAATTTTCATTTTTGTCCAAAATCGACAGGTCCGGGGCTTAGGGAATTTCTCATATTCCACAAAACGGTTAAAGCTCCTGTTCAAAAATGATGCTCCGAAATCAACTTCTGTCACCTTAGTGATACATTTTGGGATAGTACCTAAAGTTTAAAGCAGAAATTGGGGCACTTTTGAAATTTTCATTTTTGACCAAAATCGACAGGTCCGGGGCTTAGGGAATTTCTCATATGCCACAAAATGGTTGAAGCTTCTGCTCAAAAATGATGCTCCGAAATCCACTTCTGTCACCTTAGTGATACATTTTGGGATAGTACCTAAAGTTTAAAGCAGAAATTGGGGCACTTTTGAAATTTTCATTTTTGACCAAAATCGACAGGTCCGGGGCTTAGGGAATTTCTCATATGCCACAATACGGTTGAAGCTCCTGCTCAAAAATGATGCTCCGAAATCAACTTCTGTCACCTTAGTAATACATTTTGGGATAGTACCTAAAGTTTAAAGCAGAAATTGGGGCACTTTTGAAATTTTCATTTTTGACCAAAATCGACAGGTCCGGGGCTTAGGGAATTTCTCATATGCCACAAAACGGTTGAAACTCCTGCTCAAAAATGATGCTCCGAAATCAACTTTTGTCACCTTAGTGATACATTTTGGGATAGTACCTAAAGTTTAAAGCAGAAATTGGGGCACTTTTGAAATTTTCATTTTTGACCAAAATCGACAGGTCCGGGGCTTAGGGAATTTCTCATATGCCACAATACGGTTGAAGCTCCTGCTCAAAAATGATGCTCCGAAATCAACTTCTGTCACCTTAGTAATACATTTTGGGATAGTACCTAAAGTTTAAAGCAGAAATTGGGGCACTTTTGAAATTTTCATTTTTGACCAAAATCGACAGGTCCGGGGCTTAGGGAATTTCTCATATGCCACAAAACGGTTGAAACTCCTGCTCAAAAATGATGCTCCGAAATCAACTTTTGTCACCTTAGTAATACATTTTGGGATAGTACCTAAAGTTTAAAGCAGAAATTGGGGCACTTTTGAAATTTTCATTTTTGACCAAAATCGACAGGTCCGGGGCTTAGGGAATTTCTCATATGCCACAAAATGGTTGAAGCTCCTGCTCAAAAATGATGCTCCATAATCAACTTCTGTCACCTTAGTGATACATTTTGGGATAGTACCTAAAGTTTAAAGCAGAAATTGGGGCACTTTTGAAATTTTCATTTTTGACCAAAATCGACAGGTCCGGGGCTTAGGGAATTTCTCATATGCCACAAAACGGTTGAAGCTCCTGCTCAAAAATGATGCTCCGAAATCAAATTCTGTCACCTTAGTGATACATTTTGGGATAGTACCTAAAGTTTAAAGCAGAAATTGGGGCACTTTTGAAATTTTCAATTTTGACCAAAATCGACAGGTCCGGGGCTTAGGGAATTTCTCATATGCCACAAAACGGTTGAAGCTCCTGTTCAAAAATGATGCTCCGAAATCAACTTCTGTCACCTTAGTGATACATTTTGGGATAGTACCTAAAGTTTAAAGCAGAAATTGGGGCACTTTTGAAATTTTCATTTTTGTCCAAAATCGACAGGTCCGGGGCTTAGGGAATTTCTCATATTCCACAAAACGGTTAAAGCTCCTGTTCAAAAATGATGCTCCGAAATCAACTTCTGTCACCTTAGTGATACATTTTGGGATAGTACCTAAAGTTTAAAGCAGAAATTGGGGCACTTTTGAAATTTTCATTTTTGACCAAAATCGACAGGTCCGGGGCTTAGGGAATTTCTCATATGCCACAAAATGGTTGAAGCTTCTGCTCAAAAATGATGCTCCGAAATCCACTTCTGTCACCTTAGTGATACATTTTGGGATAGTACCTAAAGTTTAAAGCAGAAATTGGGGCACTTTTGAAATTTTCATTTTTGACCAAAATCGACAGGTCCGGGGCTTAGGGAATTTCTCATATGCCACAAAACGGTTGAAGCTCCTGCTCAAAAATGATGCTCCGAAATCAAATTCTGTCACCTTAGTGATACATTTTGGGATAGTACCTAAAGTTTAAAGCAGAAATTGGGGCACTTTTGAAATTTTCATTTTTGTCCAAAATCGACAGGTCCGGGGCTTAGGGAATTTCTCATATTCCACAAAACGGTTAAAGCTCCTGTTCAAAAATGATGCTCCGAAATCAACTTCTGTCACCTTAGTGATACATTTTGGGATAGTACCTAAAGTTTAAAGCAGAAATTGGGGCACTTTTGAAATTTTCATTTTTGACCAAAATCGACAGGTCCGGGGCTTAGGGAATTTCTCATATGCCACAAAATGGTTGAAGCTTCTGCTCAAAAATGATGCTCCGAAATCCACTTCTGTCACCTTAGTGATACATTTTGGGATAGTACCTAAAGTTTAAAGCAGAAATTGGGGCACTTTTGAAATTTTCATTTTTGACCAAAATCGACAGGTCCGGGGCTTAGGGAATTTCTCATATTCCACAAAACGGTTAAAGCTCCTGTTCAAAAATGATGCTCCGAAATCAACTTCTGTCACCTTAGTGATACATTTTGGGATAGTACCTAAAGTTTAAAGCAGAAATTGGGGCACTTTTGAAATTTATATTTTTGACCAAAATCGACAGGTCCGGGGCTTAGGGAATTTCTCATATGCCACAAAATGGTTGAAGCTTCTGCTCAAAAATGATGCTCCGAAATCCACTTCTGTCACCTTAGTGATACATTTTGGGATAGTACCTAAAGTTTAAAGCAGAAATTGGGGCACTTTTGAAATTTTCATTTTTGACCAAAATCGACAGGTCCGGGGCTTAGGGAATTTCTCATATGCCACAATACGGTTGAAGCTCCTGCTCAAAAATGATGCTCCGAAATCAACTTCTGTCACCTTAGTAATACATTTTGGGATAGTACCTAAAGTTTAAAGCAGAAATTGGGGCACTTTTGAAATTTTCATTTTTGACCAAAATCGACAGGTCCGGGGCTTAGGGAATTTCTCATATGCCACAAAATGGTTGAAGCTCCTGCTCAAAAATGATGCTCCATAATCAACTTCTGTCACCTTAGTGATACATTTTGGGATAGTACCTAAAGTTTAAAGCAGAAATTGGGGCACTTTTGAAATTTTCATTTTTGTCCAAAATCGACAGGTCCGGGGCTTAGGGAATTTCTCATATTCCACAAAACGGTTAAAGCTCCTGTTCAAAAATGATGCTCCATAATCAACTTCTGTCACCTTAGTGATACATTTTGGGATAGTACCTAAAGTTTAAAGCAGAAATTGGGGCACTTTTGAAATTTTCATTTTTGACCAAAATCGACAGGTCCGGGGCTTAGGGAATTTCTCATATGCCACAAAACGGTTGAAGCTCCTGCTCAAAAATGATGCTCCGAAATCAAATTCTGTCACCTTAGTGATACATTTTGGGATAGTACCTAAAGTTTAAAGCAGAAATTGGGGCACTTTTGAAATTTTCAATTTTGACCAAAATCGACAGGTCCGGGGCTTAGGGAATTTCTCATATGCCACAAAACGGTTGAAGCTCCTGTTCAAAAATGATGCTCCGAAATCAACTTCTGTCACCTTAGTGATACATTTTGGGATAGTACCTAAAGTTTAAAGCAGAAATTGGGGCACTTTTGAAATTTTCATTTTTGTCCAAAATCGACAGGTCCGGGGCTTAGGGAATTTCTCATATTCCACAAAACGGTTAAAGCTCCTGTTCAAAAATGATGCTCCGAAATCAACTTCTGTCACCTTAGTGATACATTTTGGGATAGTACCTAAAGTTTAAAGCAGAAATTGGGGCACTTTTGAAATTTTCATTTTTGACCAAAATCGACAGGTCCGGGGCTTAGGGAATTTCTCATATGCCACAAAATGGTTGAAGCTTCTGCTCAAAAATGATGCTCCGAAATCCACTTCTGTCACCTTAGTGATACATTTTGGGATAGTACCTAAAGTTTAAAGCAGAAATTGGGGCACTTTTGAAATTTTCATTTTTGACCAAAATCGACAGGTCCGGGGCTTAGGGAATTTCTCATATGCCACAAAACGGTTGAAACTCCTGCTCAAAAATGATGCTCCGAAATCAACTTTTGTCACCTTAGTGATACATTTTGGGATAGTACCTAAAGTTTAAAGCAGAAATTGGGGCACTTTTGAAATTTTCATTTTTGACCAAAATCGACAGGTCCGGGGCTTAGGGAATTTCTCATATGCCACAAAATGGTTGAAGCTCCTGCTCAAAAATGATGCTCCGAAATCAACTTCTGTCACCTTAGTTATACATTTTGGGATAGTACCTAAAGTTTAAAACAGAAATTGGGGTACTTTTGAAATTTTCATTTTTGACCAAAATCGACAAGTCCGGGGCTTAGGGAATTTCTCATATGCCACAAAACGGTTGAAGCTCCTGTTCAAAAATGATGCTCCAAAATCAACTTCTGTCACCTTAGTGATACATTTTGGGATAGTACCTAAAGTTTAAAGCAGAAATGGGGGCACTTTTGAAATTTTCATTTTTGACCAAAATCGACAGGTCCGGGGCTTAGGGAATTTCTCATATGCCACAAAACGGTTGAAGCTCCTATTCAAAAAAGATACTCCAAAATCAACTTCTGTTACCTTAGTGATACATTTTGGGATAGTACCTAAAGTTTAAAGCAGAAATTGGGGCACTTTTGAAATTTTCATTTTTGACCAAAATCGACAGGTCCGGGGCTTAGGGAATTTCTCATATGCCACAAAATGGTTGAAGCTTCTGCTCAAAAATGATGCTCCGAAATCCACTTCTGTCACCTTAGTGATACATTTTGGGATAGTACCTAAAGTTTAAAGCAGAAATTGGGGCACTTTTGAAATTTTCATTTTTGACCAAAATCGACAGGTCCGGGGCTTAGGGAATTTCTCATATGCCACAAAACGGTTGAAACTCCTGCTCAAAAATGATGCTCCGAAATCAACTTTTGTCACCTTAGTGATACATTTTGGGATAGTACCTAAAGTTTAAAGCAGAAATTGGGGCACTTTTGAAATTTTCATTTTTGACCAAAATCGACAGGTCCGGGGCTTAGGGAATTTCTCATATGCCACAAAATGGTTGAAGCTCCTGCTCAAAAATGATGCTCCGAAATCAACTTCTGTCACCTTAGTGATACATTTTGGGATAGTAACTAAAGTTTAAAGCAGAAATTGGGGCACTTTTGAAATTTTTATTTTTGACCAAAATCAACAGGTCCGGGGCTTATGGAATTTCTCACATTCCACAAAATGGTTAAAGCTCCTGTTCAAAAATGATGCTCCGAAATCAACTTCTGTCACCTTAGTTATACATTTTGGGATAGTACCTAAAGTTTAAAACAGAAATTGGGGTACTTTTGAAATTTTCATTTTTGACCAAAATCGACAAGTCCGGGGCTTAGGGAATTTCTCATATGCCACAAAACGGTTGAAGCTCCTGTTCAAAAATGATGCTCCAAAATCAACTTCTGTCACCTTAGTGATACATTTTGGGATAGTACCTAAAGTTTAAAGCAGAAATGGGGGCACTTTTGAAATTTTCATTTTTGACCAAAATCGACAGGTCCGGGGCTTAGGGAATTTCTCATATGCCACAAAACGGTTGAAGCTCCTATTCAAAAAAGATACTCCAAAATCAACTTCTGTTACCTTAGTGATACATTTTGGGATAGTACCTAAAGTTTAAAGCAGAAATTGGGGCACTTTTGACATTTTCAATTTTGACCAAAATCGACAGGTCCGGGGCTTAGGGAATTTCTCATATGCCACAAAATGGTTGAAGCTCCTGTTCAAAAATGATGCTCCGAAATCAACTTCTGTCACCTTAGTGATACATTTTGGGATAGTACCTAAAGTTTAAAGCAGAAATTGGGGCACTTTTGAAATTTTCATTTTTGTCCAAAATCGACAGGTCCGGGGCTTAGGGAATTTCTCATATTCCACAAAACGGTTAAAGCTCCTGTTCAAAAATGATGCTCCGAAATCAACTTCTGTCACCTTAGTGATACATTTTGGGATAGTACCTAAAGTTTAAAGCAGAAATTGGGGCACTTTTGAAATTTTCATTTTTGACCAAAATCGACAGGTCCGGGGCTTAGGGAATTTCTCATATGCCACAAAATGGTTGAAGCTTCTGCTCAAAAATGATGCTCCGAAATCCACTTCTGTCACCTTAGTGATACATTTTGGGATAGTACCTAAAGTTTAAAGCAGAAATTGGGGCACTTTTGAAATTTTCATTTTTGACCAAAATCGACAGGTCCGGGGCTTAGGGAATTTCTCATATGCCACAAAACGGTTGAAACTCCTGCTCAAAAATGATGCTCCGAAATCAACTTTTGTCACCTTAGTGATACATTTTGGGATAGTACCTAAAGTTTAAAGCAGAAATTGGGGCACTTTTGAAATTTTCATTTTTGACCAAAATCGACAGGTCCGGGGCTTAGGGAATTTCTCATATGCCACAAAATGGTTGAAGCTCCTGCTCAAAAATGATGCTCCGAAATCAACTTCTGTCACCTTAGTTATACATTTTGGGATAGTACCTAAAGTTTAAAACAGAAATTGGGGTACTTTTGAAATTTTCATTTTTGACCAAAATCGACAAGTCCGGGGCTTAGGGAATTTCTCATATGCCACAAAACGGTTGAAGCTCCTGTTCAAAAATGATGCTCCAAAATCAACTTCTGTCACCTTAGTGATACATTTTGGGATAGTACCTAAAGTTTAAAGCAGAAATGGGGGCACTTTTGAAATTTTCATTTTTGACCAAAATCGACAGGTCCGGGGCTTAGGGAATTTCTCATATGCCACAAAACGGTTGAAGCTCCTATTCAAAAAAGATACTCCAAAATCAACTTCTGTTACCTTAGTGATACATTTTGGGATAGTACCTAAAGTTTAAAGCAGAAATTGGGGCACTTTTGAAATTTTCATTTTTGACCAAAATCGACAGGTCCGGGGCTTAGGGAATTTCTCATATGCCACAAAATGGTTGAAGCTTCTGCTCAAAAATGATGCTCCGAAATCCACTTCTGTCACCTTAGTGATACATTTTGGGATAGTACCTAAAGTTTAAAGCAGAAATTGGGGCACTTTTGAAATTTTCATTTTTGACCAAAATCGACAGGTCCGGGGCTTAGGGAATTT